>NC_035443.2:167966486-168266486 GCF_002127325.2 Helianthus annuus
TTAAAAAATAATAACCTAATCCACATCAAAAGACCATAAAATCAACATCACCACCACGACCCCTCACAACCTATCAGCACCGCCATCAAATCTGAGCACCATTACCATCAAATCTGAGCACCATTACCATCAGAAAACTCAGCACCCCACAATACCTTCAATCTCTCTCCAAAAAAACACACACACAATCTGCATATTTTCTGAGAGAGGGAGAGCCGCTTAAAAAGGGAGACGAGATGAACTTAACCAACCGGATTAAAGACCCTAATTCACAAACAAGATTACTAACCTGAAATCAGAAAATCTGAAAAGCCCTACACTTGAAAACCCCAAATCTGAAAAGCCCTAAACTTCAAATTAAAAACCCAATTTTGAAAAGTCTCGACCTCAAATCAGAAACCCTTAAACCTCTTCAAATTTCGTTTTTGATTTGAGTCCAGATCCAAGATCCATGACGATGGTTGTGTTCATGGATACAAATTTTGTTTTTTCATTTTCGTCTTCAGATCCATGAGATGGTGGTGGTCAGGCGGTAATGGTGGTGCTGGTGGCGGTGGCTTGAAGTCTGACCAGATGATGACAGTGGCTTGAAGACTGGTTGTGATGATGGCTTGAAGTCTAATCAGATGATGATGGCTTGAAGTTCAAAAGATCAGGATCCATATGATATATATTGTTTTTTTATTTGTAATCCAATTAAGTTAATGGGGGTAAAAGGACCAATTTGCCCTCGTGTGCGACGCACATACACAACTTAACCATAAAATTTAACTTGGTTAGTGCAAAAGGGCACCGCCTGTAGACAAGTGTAAACATAAAGGACATAGAGTGTAATTTTTAAAGTTAAATAATTAACAGATGTTTTGTGTATTGAATTGTGATTGTGATTGTACAACTGAATACAATGGAAACTGAGATATATATAGACATGCTAGACCTAATCACAGACAGCTAATATAACATAATCAAGGAAACATAATCAGGCCTAATATATAGTATGATTGTTCTGTAATTAGGCCTAATATATAGTATGATTGTTCTGTCTAATATTCCCCCGCAAGCTAAGGCTGGGGACCGACTCTTAGCTTGGACTTCAAAAAGAGAAAGCGGTCTGATGATAGCGGCTTCGTGAAGACGTCAGCAATTTGATCATTTGTAGAAATATGTTGCACACATAGTTTTCCTTGTGCAACCTTTTCACGGACGAAGTGGAAGTCAACTTCAACATGTTTTGTTCTAGCATGAAAGACAGGATTCGCGGATAGGTATGTTGCCCCCAGATTGTCACACCATAAGGTTGGAGCCGAATGCATCGGAACTCAAAGTTCTGTCAATAATATTTCAAGCCAGGTTAATTCAGCCACTGTATCAGCCAAGGCTTTGTACTCTGATTCTGTCGATGACCTTGAAACAGTCTTTTGTTTTCTCACAGACCAGGAAATAAGATTCGATCCAAGATAGATAGCATATCCCCCCGTGGAACGATGATCATCAGGACACCCTGCCCAATCGGCATCTGAGTAGGCACTCAATGTATTGAAATGAGCATCCGTGTAAGCATGCAAAACAGAGGAGGTTGAGCGGGTAATGACAAGGCCTTGATTAGCAGTCCCATGTAAGTACCTCAAGATAAGTTTGACCGCAGACCAATGATTTTCAGTGGGAGCATGCATAAACTGGCAGACCTTGTTAACTGCAAATGTGATATCAGGATGTGACAAAGTAACATACTGCAGTGCACCCACCATCTGTCTATATTTGACGGGATCGGTAAAAGGAGAACTATCACCAAGTGAAAGGCGAGCAGTGGTGGTGCATGGCGATGTGACTGGTTTGGCCTTAGAAAGAGCTGCCCGGACTAATAGATCATTGATGTACTTGCGTTGGGAAAAAACAATATCAGATCCTCGGCGAGCCACTTCAATACCCAAAAAGTAGGATAAGGACCCCATATCTTGTTTTGCAAATGTTTGGCCTAGACGACGTATCACTTGAGTAATGGCGTTATTGTTGTTCCCTGTCAAGATAATGTCATCAACATACACAAGCATATACATTAGAGTCCCGTGAGTTGAGTAAATAAACAAGGAGGGATCCGTTTTAGACCCCTTGAAGCCGAGGGACATCAAGGCAGAAGAGAGCCGTTCAAACCAGGCTCGGGGTGCTTGTTTCAGGCCATACAGAGACTTATGGAGGAGGCACACATGGTTTGGCTTATGAGGGTCAATAAACCCTTGGGGCTGTTTTAAATATACTGTTTCTTTCAAGTCTCCATGTAAAAAGGCGTTTTGCACATCGAGCTGTCGTAGGGGCCATTGTTTGGTAACCGCTAGTGATAGGACAACCCGAATAGTGGTAGATTTAACCACAAGACTAAAGGTTTCCGTGTAGTCGATACCAGGTTGCTGATTAAAGCCCTTTGCAACTAGACGCGCTTTGTAACGCGTAATTTCCCCATGTTGGTCTCGCTTAACTTTGTATACCCATTTACAGTCAACAACATTAGCATTGGGTGGAGGAGGAACAAGCGTCCAAGTGCCATTCCGGAGAAGAGCCGAGTATTCATCTGCCATAGCCCTACCCCAGTGAGAGTCTGTGTTGGCAATGGCGAAGGTTGTAGGTTCGGTGGTAGATGGGACTGGAGTAGTATGAAAGGAGGAAGGAATGTATGGTTTGGATTGCTTTGGGTTTTGTCTCAAATGGGATGGGCGTGGGCGGTGGGGTGGTTGAGCCGTGGTGTGGGCTAGTGGAGGGTGCGGTTGGTTAGGAGTGGTTGTGGGCTCGGGTTGTAAAGGTGTTGTTTGTGTATCGATGTCTGGTCGTAAGGTATGGGTTTGAGAGTACTTCTCATAGGCAGAAGTGGAAGAACGTGTGGTGGATTGGCGAGAGTAAGTTTGGGACGGAGGTGGAGGATGTTCAGAAATGGGAGATGTAGGGTGGTGTTCGACAGGAGGAGATGGAGGTTGTTGTGTAGTAGAGTTAAGATAGGTGGATGGGACGGTAGGGTAGGAAGATATATACGGGCTAGGATCAGGTTGTGATGATGTTGAAGGATCAGAAGGTTGAACTGAGAAGGGGAAAGAAATCTCATTAAAACGAACATGACGGGCAATGTAGATGCGTTCGGAGACAGGGTCAAAGCAACGATACCCATGATGAGATGTGCTGTATCCAAGAAAGATACATGGAATGGAACGAAAATCCATCTTGTGTGGATTGTAGGGACGTAGATAGGGGTAACATTGGCAACCGAAAACACGAAGGAAGGAGAAGATTGGTTTCCGGTTGAAAAGATGTTCAAAAGGTGAGACTGTGTAATTGGATTGTGAAGGCATACGGTTTATGAGGTACACAACAGTCTCGAATGCAAAATGCCAAAAACGTTGAGGTACATTTGATTGTGCCATGAGAGTGAGTCCTGTTTCAACAACATGACGGTGTCGTCGTTCAACAACTATGGGGGCATGATAGGCGATGGATGATGCCAATGGAGGAGAAAAAGGTAGAGAGGTTCCTAAACTCCCCACCCCAATCTGTTTGGACGGTTTTTAGTTTGGTTGAAAACTGTCTTTCGGCCATTGTGATGAATTGTTTAAAGGTTTCAAAGACATCAGATTTACGTTTTAATGGAAACAACCACATAAATTTTGAGAAATGATCAACACATAATAAGAAGTAGTTGTGACCATCAAAAGAGGTGACAGGTGCGGGTCCCCAAACATCACAAAACACTAAATCAAGAACATGTGAACTTTTGTATTCCGAAGATAATAAATGTAATTTCGTAGATTTCCCAATAGAACAAGAGTCACAATGCAAAACAGAAGTTTTATTAGAAATAGGTAACCAATATTTAGAAATCATAGAGTGAAAAAGTAGGGAATGTGGATGCCCCAATCTTTGATGCCATGTAGCAGCCGTTGCACGAGTCGTTGAAAAAGCAACTTTAGGGAATTTGTTGATTTGCGGGAAGATGGATTGTGTAGAGCCCACAATCACTTGGACCCATGAGGAGGGTAGTGCGTGTAGACTTGTCCTTCACAGGAAAAAAGGTAGAGTGAAATTCAAAATAGACATGATTGTTGTGACAAAATTTTTGAACCGAAAGAAGGTTTTTCTTGATTTTGGGGACATGTAAGATGTTGGTTAATTGGAAAGTTTTGTTAGGTGAGTAAAATTGTTTGGAGCCAATATGTAAGATGGGAAGAGGAGTACCATTACCAACATGCAGATTATCATCACCGTAGTAGGGTTCGGCAGAGTCAAAACTTGTTATATCCGGTGCAACATGGTCGCTTGAGCCAGTGTCAGGAAGCCATTGTGAAGAAGCTTGTGATCAAGTGTCAGCATAATTGGCTGAGCGCTGCCTAGACTGGAAGGTAGATGGGTCACGGTTCGGGCATTGAGAAGGAACATGACCAATGCCGCATCTGTTGCAAGTGCCATAAACAGTATTTTGGTTAGAAGCCCAACTAAACTAACCTGGGTTATTTCGGTTACGATTGTAGTTAGGTCCACGACCTCCACGGCCCCTGTTGTAATTGTTTCCACGTCCGCGTCCTCGATTTGTGTAAAAATCCGAGGAACTCGTAATGGATGAAGGCGAGGAGGTTCTGGCCGGCTGGAGTTGCAGCCCTAATTTGGAGACAAGCTGTTGTAAGGCCTGCATTGTGTCAAGTGGAAGGGATGCACCTTGGTTAGTGGAGGCTGTAAAGGCTTGAGCTGGTCCAACATCAGGAGCGGTTTTTCTGATCAGAAACTCATGGTCGGCCAGAAGGCCGGAGAGTTCAGAAAAAACAGTTGTAAATTCTCTTGCAAGCAAACTTTGTTTAAGTCCGTTGTATTCATCACGAAGGCCTGCAACCACAAGCATGACAATATCTTTGTCCAACATTGGTGCTCCAATATTTGCTAGAGCAGTGGCATATTCTTGTGCCCTAGCAAGATATGCAGCAGATGTTTTATCTACCTTCATTTGTATTTTCAACAGTTGAGTTTTAAGAGTAAATTCTCGTGAAGAAGTGTGCGGTGCATATGCACGTTCAAGGGCTAGCCAAAGATCACGAGATGTAGTACCTTGTACGTGCTGAAACGATGCTGCAGAAATAGTTGACATTAGTAGCATACGTACGTGGGCATCATTGGACACCCAAGCCGTGTAACTAGGGTTAACAACAGAAGCAACTGTTGTTGTTTCTTTCCCAGTGATAACAGGCGGTTGGATCTGTGAATCTGGACATGATATAGTTCCATCAACATAGCCGAACAGGCTGTTTGTAGTTAGAAACGGTTGGATCATGGCCTTCCAATAGCCATAGTTGGTCGGGGTGAGGGTGAAGCCAAACTTGTGAGAGTTGTGTGTGGTTTTATCAGTGGAGGAGAAAGGCTCTATCGTTGCCATTTGTGTTTAGGGTTTATCAAAGGAGAATTATATTGAACAGAATAGGACTGATCAAACAGAATTATGATCGAACAGAAGGATGAGAGGCTAGGGTTTGTTGGCAGTTGTTTTCTTCTGGTGAGGTCGGACTTGTTTTCCGATGATTATTGGGGCAGCAATAGAATTGGCGGCAGTAGAGCTAGGAGAAACCCTAGGCTCTGATACCATAAAAAACAGATGTTTTGTGTATTGAATTGTGATTGTGATTGTACAACTGAATACAATGGAAACTGAGATATATATAGACATGCTAGACCTAATCATAGACAGCTAATATAACATAATCAAGGAAACATAATCAGGCCTAATATATAGTATGATTGTTCTGTAATCAGGCCTAATATATAGTATGATTGTTCTGTCTAATATTAAAGGACAGCGACTGGCGAAACGTTCAAATATAAAGGACGAAAAATTCAATTTAGCCTAAAATATATGAATGAGTTGATAACGTTAAATTAAACAAATATTTAGATTATTAGAAAATAGAATGAGTGGATAGGCGTTAGATTAAAACAAAATGAGTGGAGACCTTTATCGCAAACTTTTTTTTTTTTTAAAAGAGAACTTTAATAAGAAATCGTGCGCGCCCTCAAAGCAAGGACCGGCAAGGCAAAGCACTTACAACATATACAAGGGATAAACAACCCAGTCCTTCCAAAGAATAGAGACAAACCTAGACCTGTTTTTCAACCACAAAAAAGACAAAGACTTGACCATCGCGACAACCTTAATAACCTTCGGGTTAACTCTCTAGAACAACTTAGAGTTTCGCACCTTTCATAAAGCCCAACAGGTAATCATAACAATACCTTTTAACTACCTTTTTCGCAAACTGATAAACAGACTTTTGTTACTAATATTATTATAAAATAAAATGAGTGGGTTGGTGTTAGATTAAACAAAATGAGTGGAGACCTTTATCGCAAACTGATAAACAGACTTTTGTTATTACTAATATTATTATAAAGTAAGATGAATGGATACCATGATTATCGCAAACTGCTATATACCAAAGAGACAAAGAAGGGTCATCTTCTTCCCTATTTTTGTTTATTTATTCTTTTAAACCAAGCACTAACATGTGTTTAATTACATTTTTTTTAAGGCTGATTTGCCTTCAAGTTAACATCTAATGAATGTTTTCTATTTTATTCTGCGACACCTTTGGCTAAACGTCCTTTAAAGTTGTAAGGTTGCGGGGTGTGGGGAGTGGGTTGGGGCGGTGGATTGCCCAAAACGCTGGCTAGACCATATTAAACTGTTAAAATGGTCTCTGAGGTTTAGTCGCTTTTGCCACTTTATTACAAAACTCAAACCTTTTAAATCTTAGTCCCTGTGGTTTAAATCTTGTTGCCATTTTCATCCAAAACCAAAATCTGGTCAGATTTTTCAAAATAGAGTTACATGTCTAATTTTGCAAAACTTAAAAAGCGGTATGTAAGATTAAATATATTATGGTTTGATATTTAATCATGTAGCCATTATAATCATTTACATAATATAGATCAACATATATAATAACCTATTAAATAATTAGTTGGTAATTGTTGATGGACCATATTACCATATTAACTAATTAGATTTCCTCCTGGGTGCTTATATAAGGAGAATTATGTAAAGGTCATTAGGTTACACACTCAATCAGACAACCTAATCATAACATCATCATCATCATCATCATCGACCTCCCTCTCCCATAACCGATTCCCTTGTCGGTTTTCTTAGTCACCATCATCAGTCAGCACCCTAAGGAGGAACCAGATCACACTGACACATATGTCGAACACGATGGAATCATCTCTGACTGGATTCTCTACTGCACTGTCTGCTGTAACAGGTATGTTTTCATGTTTTTCATTATGATTAAACAGAACTGATCCAACATGGTAATCATGCGAGTGAAATCTATTAAATAAAAAATAAAAAAGGAGATACTTAAACAACATTTTCTAAAACGCTAATTTGAGGACAACCCAAATTCAAAAGTTATAAATAAAAATATAGAACCCAAATTCAACATTTTCGAAAGTTTACTCTTTGATTTAACTACACAAATAGTATACTCGTCCTTTACATCATGTCTATGCTTTTGAATAGTGGCCCACCAAACACACCTTTATATGATCATGTCTATGCTTTTGAATAGTGGCCCACCAAACACACTTTTAAAAGTTTAAGTATACGGGTGAACATTATTATCATCATGAACTATTAAAGTGTCAATAATGGTCCATGAAACCGCGTAGTTTGATAAATAATCTAAAGATAAATAATAACAAAATGAATAAAACCGAGTACCCTTTCACTATAACACTCCAAAGGCAACTCTTCCGAGTCCTCACCCCCTTATCTCTCCTATACCCATTGATTTTGCACTCTCCTTTTTCTTTTTGATAAACATAAACATGGCATCAACTATGTTAATCAACAAGTTTGCTCACTTACAAATCCCACTTGAAGACGTAATAGAGGCTACCAATCACTTTCATGATGATAACATCATCGGGCGCGGTGGGTTTGGACTAGTATACAAAGGAGAGCTCAAGCGATCCGGGAACTTGATCAAGATTGCTGCGTTGAGGTTAGATCGTAAGCAAGGGGAAGGAGACGTCGAGTTTTGGACACAAATTTCAATGCTTTCTGATCTCAAGCATACGAATATAGTCTCTATTATTGGTTTTTGTAACGAGAAAGATGAGAAGATCATCATAACCACGTATGCGGCAAAAGGAAGTCTAAAGGAGCATCTAAACAGCCCGAACCTCACATGGATGCAAAGGTTGAAGATATGTGTAGGCGTGGCGCGTGCATTGAGTTACCTCCATCATGATGAGGAGCGTGGTTATGCTATTATACATCGCAACATCAATAGCTCTACAATTTTATTGGATGAGAACCATGAAGCCAAGTTATCCGGTTTTAAAGTTTACCTAAAACAACCGGTTAACCGAATGGACCGGGTCATCCTTTCTGAACCCGTTGGCACAATAGGGTATATGGACCCAGAAATTGAAAAGAGCAAAGGTGTGACCCATAAGTCAGATATTTACTCATTCGGTGTGGTTTTATTTGAAGTATTATGCGGGAGGAAAGCATTTACTCCAAATAATGAAAATAGGTTATTAGCTCCATTGGCCATACATCATTATGATAAAAAAACGCTGAAGGATATAATCTATCCCAATTTACGGAATCAGGTGTCCTCGCGATCACTCGAAAAATACTCATATCTAGCATATTTTTGCTTAAAGGAGCAACGAGCACAACGTCCGGACACGTACAATATTGTCAAGGAACTTGAGGAAGCATTGGAATTTCAGCTAGAACGTGAAAAAGTTGTAAGACCTCTATTTTTTGTTTTTCTTATTGTTTTTTATCTTTCTTTTTACGTGCATATATCATGTTTGTTTAGTTAGTTTACTTTTAAAATATAACATGTTAAGAAAAGAAAAATTAATTTGTTTGTTTCTAACAAATTAGTGTTTTAAAATACTATATGTTAAATGCGTCCTAAGTTACCTTTAAAAAGTTATATTTTAATTGAAACTAGTAATAACCACCCCCGCGTTGCGGCAGGGGCATGTATAAATTCTTTCGTAGCACATCAATTGTAGCAACTCCAATTCTTTCGTAACATATCAATTGTAGCAACTCTAATCAATTAGGCCATAGAACACACTATTTTACATGTATCTATAAAAAGACTTTAAACCCTAAAACCAATCAATGAAAAGTATAGAGAAGTAAATTTAATAAGGCTACATGGTATGGTGATGGACCATCCTTGGAGGATGATCCGCCACGTAGGCGCCACATCATAGTCCTCCCAAGGATGAATCATCCTCCAAAACTAGGGGGCATGGGAGGATGGTCCTAGTCATCATCCTCCACCACTTTTATATATATATTTTTTTTAAATCTCCATCTTTTTTTAAACATTTAACAAATAAAGTAATAAAATATTTTAATTAATATTATAAAACATTACATAAACATAAAAAAAAATTAAACTTAAAAAAATAAACTAAAAAAAACAAAAACTTAAAAACCTAAAGTTAAAAAAAAAACGTAAAAATATCCTAACATACTAAAATAAGCTACTAGTCGTCGTCTTCCATGTGGTGGGCGGGTTCGTTTTCAGCGTTGTTCCAAATATACTCCACCAAGTCCGCTTGTAGGTTGTGAAGTGTGTACTCGTTACGTAGAGCGAAGGCGTTCAAATCTTGTTCTTCCTCACTAATTGGAACAGAATTTCCAGTAGACGCGTTTTCGTCGTAATCGCATATCGCTCTCCCTTCGTCTTCAATGATCATGTTATGAAGGATGATACAAGCGTACATAATGTGTCGTAACCTCCTTGGTGTTTGCGAACGTGCTGGAATAGAAATGATGTGCCATTTTTTTTTGTAGAACACCAAAAGCCCGTTCAATATCTTTTCTTGCGCCCTCTTGAAACTTTGCAAACTTTTTCCTTTTGTCGTCGTTCGGGTGCGGGACAGTTTTAACAATTGTCGAGTACGTTGGGTATATCCCATCGGCTAGGTAGTAACCTCGCCTGTACTCCACCCCTGAAACCGTAAAGCTTGTGTCTGGACCTGTACCCGCCACTACATCATCAAAAATCTGGGACTGGTATATGATGTTGAGGTCGTTGAGTGACCCGGGTAGACCAAAAAAAGCATGCCATATCCAGAGATCCTGTAACGCAACAGCCTCTAGAATGATAGTCGGATGTCCTTGATCTCCCCTAGTATACTGACCTTGCCATGCAACCGGGCAGCTCTGCCACTGCCAGTGCATGCAATCAATGCTCCCGAGCATTCCTGGGAAACCATGTCTCTGTTCGTGTGCCTGATATAATTTTTGTACGTCGTTTGCGTTCGGTTTCCGCAGGTATCGCTTGCTATACAATTTGACAACCCATTGGCAAAACTTGTACAAACATCGACGTGCGGTTCTGTCAGACATCCTAATGTACTCGTCTAATGCATCTGGTGCGTAACCGTACGCAAGTTGGCGAATGGCCGACGTACATTTTTGTAAATTGCTGAACCCCCTTTGCCCTCTAGCATCGTTTCGCAATGTAAAAAAGGGATCAGACTGGGCCATGTCGCCTGCAATACGTAAGAACAGTTGACGACTCATGCGGAAACGACGTCGAAAAATCTCGGCTGGGTACACGAGTTCGTCGGCAAAATAATCGGCTACTAGTTTATCGTGGCCGGCTATAAATTTAGAACAAAACATAAATAAAATTAATTAAAACATACATTTTAAAATCTACATAAAACATAAGGAAAAAAAAATTAAAATACCTTCTTGGTCTCGGTTATATTTTGCTCGTCTGGTTAGCGGTTGGGACGATCCTTCAGCGGACGACATGAACACCTGAGCCGCGTTCATAATCATGTTGTGCATAATAACATCCTCTTCCGAAGATGATGAATACCACTCGGACGTAGACGATGAAGACATAGAAGAAATTGAAGAAATGGAAGAAACGGGTGAAGCCATGATAATTTTTTAGCGAGAGATGGTGTGGAAGCGGGTAAAAAATGATACAAAATATGATGACTTTTTATAAAAAGGGATGAGTGGTTTATAAAATGTGAGAGAGATGGGGTGGTAGTGGGTGAAAAGTTGTGAAAATAGGGGTTAAGGATGTGAGTATTTATAAAAATGGAAGTGAAATGGGTGTTTTTTTAAAGAGTAAATTGCCATTTTCGTCCCTGAGGTTTGGGCACGTTTGCCATTTTCGTCCAAAATGACACTTTTGTACCATTTTGCCCCCCACGTTTGGCATTTTTTGCCATTTTCATCCAAATGCCTAACCAAGTTACTTTATATTTGTCTGATGTGGTAATTTTGAAAATTTTCAAATATAAGGGGGTAACTTGCAATTTATGTTTTATAAATATATCACAACACATACATACAACACATACACACATACTACACTCATCTCCTACCCTCAACAAACGCCGCCACCACCACGACCATCACCAACCTGCAACTCCGGCGGCAACTCCGGCACAACCGGCAACTCCGGCACAACCATCGCAAATCCGACCCATCTCTCTCTTTTCTCTCTCTCTCTCTCTCTCTCTCTCTCTCTCTCTCTCTCTCTCTCTTCTGCGATCGTGAATGGTGTGAATGGTGATGGCAGATGAGGAGTCGCCGGCCACCACCACCACTCTTTCTCTCTCTCTCTCTCTCACCGTTTTTCTCTCTCACTACGGCAACCGGGTGTTTCTAATCTAGCGTTTCGCTCAGATATGATGAAGATGATGCTAATGGCGGTTGCTGGTGGAGTTGGTTAGGGTTTCGATTTTCAATTGAACAAGATAACATTGGATCGGGTTGTTGATGATGATTCGCCGTATGGTCAAGGTCGAGCTTTTGTTGAATGATAGACCTCCTGTAGATGATGCTGATGATGATGATATTATTCCGTCAGTTTCTGCTCAAGGATCTGTTTTGGGTTCGTGGGGGAATAAGAAATGGGGTGATACTGCTTCTTATTTTGCTAAAAAGGTAAATCTGGTATTCAAATTACTTTTTTGTTGTTTGAATGTACGATGAGCAGATATATGAATCGATCAGTTAGACTTTCTTGATGTATTTTGCAAAATGATTGTTATTGAAATGCTTATGTGTATACAGGTTTGCACTTGTTGCAGAATTTGTTGTATGATGTTTGCTAGATTTGATTGAATCACTGGTTGGGGTTTATGGTGGTGGTTGGAGTGAGAGAGAGAGAGAGTAAAGAGAGAATAAGAGATATGAAGGTGTGGAGGTGGTGGGGATTGGTGGTGGTGGATGAGAGAAGAGAGAGAAAGATGAGAGAGAGAGAGAGAGAGATACAGAGAGAGAGAGATTGGACTGATGAAATTTATAAATTAAAAAAATACTAATTCACTCTATAAATTAAAAAAATTATTAAAAAAACATTATAAATTAAAGAGTAAACATTACAAGTTACCCCCTTATCATTAACAAATTTCAAAAATACCCCAATTTGACGTTATAAAGGGACTAGGTTAGGTATTTGGACGAAAATGGCAAAAAGTTACAAACGTGGGGGGCAAAATGGTACCAAAGTGTCATTTTGGACGAAAATGGCAAATGTGCCCAAACCTCAGGGGCGAAAATGGCAATTTACTCTTTTTTAAATTATAGCCGTTAGGTTTTTTTTTTTTTTATTATTATTCAAACGGTCAAAAGTGGGGGGCCCACATTTATTGCATCGTCGCCAACGTCTAGTTTTGGACGATCAGGACGGGGACGGTAGGGGGCGGCACGGTGTTTAGACCGTCGCCGATCCGCGACGGGCCGGGGCCGACCCCCATACCGTGTAGCCTAAGATTGTATGCATATTTGCAATGAATTTAACAATTAACTATATTCAATGAATTCAACGGCTAGATTGTTGTTTGTCTTCCACCCTATAAGGCTATAGGGTGTGGGGATTTTGGGACATGATTTGCCACCTAGGAATATGAATAGAAGGCTACACCACCCCCTTGATTGATCTACCATGATTTGCATAGATTAAACCATGGCAATCATGGTCCCCCTTTCCATTTTTTCAACAAATCATTTCCTTTTTATTTAGACAAAGATAATAAATAAGGGACTAATGGTTTGGGTCATGACCATACCCTTAGGGTAGTGGATTTAGATGGTGGATTAAAGATGAGTTACATGACACTAACATGGAGGGTCATGATGATCATGAGGGTCATGACCACACCCTATAGCCTAATATAATCCACTCCAATTCACTTGCTAAATCTAAAAGTAAATTTGGATCAAGATATAATGATCCATCCTTGGTTGGTCACCACCGAAGATTGAAGTGGTGTGGACCTGGATTGTGTTGTGTATCGTTTGATTAGATTTTGTGGTCAAGTCCACTCAACATTCTTAGTTCAATGCTCCGAAGGGTAAATTATGATTGAAGTATTTCTTTTTCAATGCATTGAGAACCAATTTTTCCTTTTCAATTCATTGAGAAACTCCTACATTTGCAACTAAATATTTTTTATTTATGCGAAATCATCATCAAATTATCTTGATTTTCTCAAATCACCGCCACTCGTGATTGCCACCACCACCCTCCTCACGAATTTCGGTGAACCGCTTCATTCACCGGCAACTCCCCTTTTGCTATCATACGCTGTTTCCGATGACGTCAACCCATTCACTTTTTGATGTGCACCCGTTTAAATACACCCATTTAATAAACGCCATACCTAACCATCTAAATCTATACTAATAGTTTTATAGAAAGGTTCAAAGAAACATGTAAAACTACTCATATTTCTATACATTTGATAATTTAATAAGCAATTATCTACTTATTTATAACAATACAGTTTACTTGCAAATAAGATTTGAGTTCAACCAACCGGCATGTTTAGTAACATTAGACTTGAAGCGAATCGGTTACCAATATTCTACCTTTTATTTTTATTTTTAAGTGCAATAATTTGTTTAAAAAAACCTCACTCAACCCCATCGGGTACGGTGGTTCTTGGATCTATAGAGTCCTATTTCCATAAAAATATATAAAAGTTCTATATACCCAAAAAAAACAAACAGCAAACCACTGTTATAATTGAGTAAATTTGCAAGCAAGATCTTAACAAAATACAATACCAAATGATCAATCTTGTAAAAAAATATAATACCAAAAGAGGGGAAAGGAAAATCATGAAAGTAGTCATAACTCATAAGGGTAAGCATCAAATACAAACCACCATGGTTGAAAACACACAATCATCTAAAGATGATTTTTTTTTATAAAGATGACACCCTTATGATTGACTGCCAGTGGGTTTAAAAAGGTTGAAAATTTAAGATAAAATTTCAAGATTCACATAAATCTTGAATCTTGAAGTAGTTTACGGAGGTTCTCCTGCGTTGACGCCGGCAGAGAAGCGGTGGTGGGTGGTGGCAGATAGTGTAAAACTTAGAAGAAAGAGGTGGCGCCACCATCGGTGGTGGCCGGTTCCGACAGCAAGTCGCCGGAAAACCCTCAATACCACCACCTACTCTCTACTATGTCTATCTCCCACACCATCACTCCCACTGCCTTAACACCCCAACCGTCATCACCACAACCATCACAACCGCCATGCACCAGCGGTTAATGTACCTTTATAACATGGTGTCACTGTGGTGATGGCTGAGAAGTGGTGTGTAAAACGGTGGTGACTTTTTGGAAAGAGAAAGAGCATATAGTGTTGGAAAGAAAAGTGTGAAAATAATAATGAACTAGAATTAAGTTCCCTCGCGTTGCTGCGGGGGCGTAAAACTATTCCAAATAGCACTAATGCCACATCACCGCTAGCGACTATCAAGACCGAGTCGATCCAACGCGTTGTGATAAACTTATCAAACGAAAAAAGTAAACGTAAAAACATTGAATCACACTTGCACGTTGCGTCGTGTTAACTCGCATAATTTTTGTACGAAACAAAGAAACGTTAATTGCGTTGTGTTAACTCGCAAAATTTAGAAGGAAACGTAAAACGAAAATTTGTGAAGGATGAATAGTATGGGGGTCCAAAGTTGAAGGTCAAAAATGTTGTGAGGTCAAATTGAAAATAATGAAAAGTTTTGAGTTAAAAGTGAAAAAAATATGTGGGTTAAAATTGCGAAATATAAAAAGGTTTTGGGTTAAAGTTAAAAATATCAATTTTTTTTGAAAACCCCCCAAAGCATAAGGTATAACACCCTATGCACAAAAATGTTACTTATTTATAGTTTTATAATGTCAGGTTTTAAACAAATACAACCATCACAATAATACGAGTCCATGGTTTTATATAAACCACCATACAATACTTAAAGCATTAGGTACAACTATGAATGCAACAATATCTTGCAAATTGATATTATATAAATAACATATTTACAGTTGTTTACAACTAGAGGGATAACCCGCGCTACGCAGCGGGTTTTCTATCGGTATCAATTCAATTAGTGTGATATCGACATTTTATGTACCATGCCTTATTATGGTACCGACACTCACTCTAGTAACTAAAAAATAAAGTTCTAATATGTTCAAAAGAATATTGCGGCGCAGGTACATTGCAAATATCGAATGTATTAGTCAAATCATTACGTAATGCGTTAAAAATATGAAAAAAATATGACCCCAAGCGCGTTGCAGCGCGAGTACGTCGCAAATATCGAATGTATTAGTCCAATCGTTACGTAATGCGTAAAAATTATGGAAAACACATTTAGAGGTATTTGATGATTTCAATGTAACCTGTAGGTGTAAGCTCGAAACTTTAGAGACTTGAGGGAGTAAAAAAGGTTTTACAAAGTTTTTAAAGACAACGACAAATTAGCGGACGAAAGTTACTGAACGAAAATTAAGTTAGTAAAAAACTTAGTAGGTTGAAAACGTATATTATATGTGATATATGGGTAAAGCTAAAATGTTGAAAATTCGAGAGGTTAGTTTGTATAACATGTAAAATGGAGTAAGGGCTAAAATTATTAATTGCGAAAATAAAGGGGGTAGCAAGGGGGGGGGGGGGAATAGAAAAATAAATATATTAACAAAGAAGAAGGACTGGAGCAATAAAAGTTGAAACCTAAAGGAGCCAAAAAGAAATAGCATTGGTAAAGCTAGAATGTTGAAAATTAGAGGGGTTAGTTTGTATAACATGTAAAATGGAGTAAGGGCTAAAATTACTAATTACGAAAATAAAGGGGGTAGCAGAGGGGAATAGAAAAATAAAAAATACGTTAACAAAGAAGAAGGACTGGAGCAATAAAAGTTGAAACCTAAAGGGGCCAAAAAGAAATGGTATAATAAAATTAAAACTTAAAGGGGTAAAAAAGAAATAGCATAAGGGCTGATAGGCAAAAAAAAAAAAAAAGAAATTAAAATAATATTATAGCTACTGTAGATCCGTCTTTGCAAATGTTATATATAATATACACAAAATGTTTAATATTGTGTGTGTTAATTACTTATTGATATATCAAACTTAGATTTTTGTTATATCAAACTTATAGAGATTTTGTTAAATTTGTACCTCGTGAGTAGGGAGTAACCACAACCCCACTACTCAGGGTGGGTGACGGCACAAGGCCCAATCCTCCAAAGGCCCAAATATTTTTAATATTATATAAAATTTACGCTGTATAAGATAGACTATATAAGCACTGAATCGAAAGATAACTTAAGTGAACACTTGTACTAGTGGTTACTGCTTTGCTTAAACAACAAGCAGACACGAGTTCTAAACTTGGTGTCTCCAAATTCTTTATTTTATCTTATCTTATTTTTTGGGTTTTTTTTACTACATCTTTTCCTTTAATTAATAAATTACTTACTAAATATAGCTAAAAATAACCATTTAAATTACATCCACGTAAATTTTAGTGATTGGTGAGTTTATATTAAATTGAGATTTTCGAATAGGGCCCAAATTTTTAATCTCGCACAGGGGCAAAACATTTTTTGTGATATTCAGAAACCACCCTGCCACTACCCACTACAACCAAATCGAAACAAATAATAATCTTCATCATCATAATCATCATCGTCAGTGAATCTCACCAATAGCACAGCTAAGGTAGGGTCTGAGGAGGGTAAGATGTAGACAGCCTTACCTCTATTATGTAAGAATAGAGAGGTTGCTTTCAATGAGACCCCCGACTCGATAGAAGTTTTGCATCAAACCTTGGACATAAGACACATAACACTCAGCAATTAAGTCAAAGGGCATTTATTTTTATAATATTACATAGCTTTTTATTATTATTTTTAATTTAATATATTATCATATTATTATTATATTTACTTGTAATAATATATTTTTAATTTTTTCCTTTTTTTAAAGCATATATTTCCTTTACTATTTTTTAATAATTCTTTTTTTTCTTTTTTAGAACATATATTAATTTATTGATTAATTTGATACTTCTTTAATAATTTACGTTTATAACTTTTTTCTAAAACTTCAGTACGTAATTTTGCTTGATTTTTTTCCCTGACATTCCGTTATAAGTTTTGTTAAAAATGAAGTTGTACTCAAAATAAAATATTTATTTGATATTATAAAACGGCATGATTATAAACTAAACTGTTCTAATAGTCTGGCTTTTTTAAAAAAACATGTTTTATTTTCAAATCACGTTTGTTTATATTATTATTTGTTTGGTTTAATAATGAAATCAAAACACAAACCCCACTGATTATCATTATTATCACCCCCACTACAATAAACCAACAAAATAGTGAAATCAAAACACAACCCCACTTATTATTATTTTTTTCTCCCCACCACTACAATTGTGTAGAGTAACCACCTAGTAAATATTGGAAAATTTTAATGAAAATGCATTTTACTCTTTTGTACATAAATAATTGTAATTATATATAAGGTGCATAGATAGTTATTTATGGGTTTGTGTCCTATTATGTGAGAGCTTCGCAACAAATCAAACCACGTTAAAAGTGAAGTTAATATGATATGGAAGCTTGAAGTTGCGTTGTTGAAACAACCAAAGTTGTCAAAACTCATTCCCCCAACACAATTTTAGCATTCATATCTCATTCATCTTAGCTCCGTTTTAGATGTGATTTGGTTCCTTGTGAAGCTCTCAAATGGTAAAAACAAACTCATGAATAATCATTTTTATAACACATATATAAGAGGCGTGTTCGCGTACAAGAGAGGAAAAGTATAGGGAGGGAGAATCACTGATCTCTCCAAAAACAAGCGGTGACATTTTGGTAAATACCATGTTCAAACAACTAAAAAGACAAACAAAGAAAGGTATTCTAATCTTTTCTCACTTGAACTCTCCCCCCCTAATTTTTAAACGGATATAACTTTTCATATGTTAATATTTTATTTAAATTACTAAACCAGCATTTCATTCTCTTTAATTCGAGGAGACTATTGCTATAGTTTTCTATTTTTTTACAGGAGGATTTTGAATTCCCATTACGTGACTACGTTGTTTCATTACAGTATTTTATGTGAAATCCCACTAAGTGATTACGTAACAATAGTTGACTTTAGTATTTATGTGAAACCCCACTGAGTGATCACGTAATTACGTAAAAACAAAACATGTAATACATAATATTTCATGAAATACCTAATATTTCAAGTCTAATCACGTATTGGGTATAAATGTTCAAAACATTAGCCAGTCAACCTATAACAATCACATAATATGCCGCATATAGAGATTTGATCACATAATAAAGCATAAACAATTAAGTTTTTATTATTGACTGTGTAATCACGTAATAAGCATAATTGTAATAACATCAATTATAACAAATCATATTGAATGTGTCATCACGTAATAGATTTATATTTAACGTGTGATCACGTAATGAGTTATGTTGAATATGTAATCACGTAATGATTTACATTTAATGTGTAATCACATATCCTGTAAAAAAAATTAAGAAAACTATAGCAATAGCCTGCTTGAATTAAAGAGAATAGAATGCTCGTTAATACGCTGTATTTTAAAAAAAGTATTAACGTATGAAAAAAAAGTTATAACCATTTGAAAATCAAGGGGAAACTAGTTCAAGGGAGAGAAGACTATCATACCATTCCCTCTTTAAATTGCTAAAGACACGTGTAAGGCATGATTCTCTTCTACACTTTGTATGAGATTGTTCTCTTCTACATGATCTCTTGTCTATATAAATACATTTATTTATGTACAAAATTAGTGAAAATCACATATTTTCAGTAAAATATCCAAAACAGACAACCTTTAACTCTTAACAACCAGCATTACAACGAGCGTTTTCTACTTGAACTCAGTAAAATTTCCAAAACAGACAACCTTCAACTCTTCACAACCCGCATCACAACGAGAGTGTTCTACTTTAACATATATGCTTTCCATTCTTCAACCGTTTTCTAATGAAGCCCCGCCTCCGACCACTTCATGAAATCGTTGTGCCTTATTTTTACATTCTCACATGCATGAGGCATGGGTTTTTTAAACTAAGATTTAACTTAACACGTTAAAAACTAAAAAGGAAACTTTTATAAATATGTATAATGAAATCCGACAAAAGTTATAATGATATATATGTTAGAAGTTTCAAATTATCATATATGAATTACCCAACTTATTTCATTTCACTAACAAAATACATATTAATAACAAGATAAGAGATCATGTACAATGGAGGAATTTTGTAGGAAGTGTAGGAGAGAATCATGATCACACATTTGTTGTTCTCTATTTATGGAGTGAAGGGTACGATGGTCTTTTCTCCCTTTAACTAGTTTCCTCCTTAATTTTCAAACAATTATAACGTTTTCATACGTTAATATTTAAAAAAAAATTACACCCATTAACGAGCATTTTATTCTCTTTAATTCCAACATTTTAAAAAAATTACACCATATTACTAGGAACGATATAACCTTCGTCGTTCATTTTTTTTACATCCCGGCTAACTATAGAAAGTTTGTTGGCTTGGGATAACGAGTTGTTCTGCTCATTTTCCCAGGCCCAACATCAATTTCTGGATGTAAAAGACAAAAGTGTGGAATCAAATTGAGATTAACTTGATTTGAAGTCTATCTTGATTACCGGTTCGTTGGCGATGATATTGACTTACATGGGTCTTTTATCCACACATTTTCTTTTCTATTTCCTTCTCATTTTCAACCTTGTGACATTTAATTTGCAGGTAAATAAGTTGGAACACTTAATGATTCCTCTCACTCATATTCAATCGGCAACTAATGACTTTTCAGAGACATACAAAATTGATTCTGGGATTCCATGTAGTTTGTACAGAGCAAAAGTCGACAATTCTGACAAAAAAAATCATTCTTCCAAAAGACACGACACTGTACTTATTAAACGCTACCCTTCTGGACATCACCTGTACTACGGAGAAAAACAGTTTCTTAAAGAAATTGAAGTTCTTAGCAGTGTTAAGCATCCCAACATAGTCAGTCTACTTGGATTTTGTGTTGAAGCTTCTGAAATGATCCTTGTCAATGAAAATTTTTCTAATGGATTCTTGGGAGAATATTTGGGTAACTTCAGGGACAAGAGTATTTTGACTTGGGAAAAACGTTTAAAAATCTGCATTGACGTAGCACACGCATTAAGGTACATTCACTATGAGATGGATTTAGTAAACCGTGAAGTACATAGCTTCAACATTGGGTTAGATGATAACTGGGGGGCAAAGATTGCTCACTTTTGGTGGTCCGTATTCTTGCCTCCAAATCAACAAGACAGAGCTTTCTATCACAACAACAATTTTATTAGAGATTGCTGTGTAGAACCAGAATATGAGAAGACTCGTAACTTAAACAGAGAATCAGATGTTTTCGGTTTTGGAGTAGTCTTGTTGGAAACTCTATGTGGGAGGTTAGTCTCTGACCAAATTTACTTGAAGGAGAGTGACAAAGGGCTGCCCAATATAGCAAGGCAAAGATTTCACATGGGAACACTAGAGGACATGATAGACCCTGTGATAAAGGAAGAAACCGGTGAAAACCATTTTGTTTTAAATAAAGGACCCAACAAGGAATCTTTGCACACGTTTATTAAAATTGCACTCAAGTGTGTGGCGGAAACTCAAGACAAACGCCCAACAATGAAAGTTGTAGTCAAGGAACTTGAGAAAGCATTATTCTTTCAAGTAAGTAAATGTTCATACATCGTATCATATTATCAATTCCTAGAAGTAATGTGTGTGATGAGTCACCATAATATCAAAACAAATGTAGAATGCTTATGACTTTATATTTATGTTGTTAAAAATCTTTTCCACTTTCTAACATCTAGCATTCTACCTATCATGTTTACTTTTTAGACATTGTATCGATTCCTCAATCCTACCTTTTAGACATTGTATACCTTTTGGTATACTTCAATCTTAAACCTTTTTTTTTAGAAAACATAGTACAGTGCAAAAAAAGTTTAGTTTAAACCCTTTGTATGATATCACCAAATTATCACTCTTATCATCATTTTATAGTTTTTAATAATTTTTAAGTAACATAATTACCAATTTAGTATTTTTTTTTATTACTAATTTGTAGCCATCGATGTATATTTTATTTGGTGTGTCATGTTTGATAGAAAAACAACAAGGACAACCCCAAAATGTCATTTGAAGACATAAAACGAGCGACACAAAACTTCCATAATGACAATTGCATCGGGGGAGGAGGATTTGGGAAAGTCTACAAAGGAAACCTTGAAGACGGTGATGGATTTAAAATCATTGTTGCAAAGCGATTAGATACGAGGTTTGGTCAAGGGGAACAACAATTCTTGGGTGAGCTTCAAATTCTTTTGGATTATAAGCACGAGAATGTCATTGGTCTAGTAGGCTATTGTGATGAGAAAGATGAAAAAGTAATTGTTTATGAGTATGCACCCAAAGGAAGTCTTGAAAGGTATTTGAATGATGCTTCTCTTACATGGGTGAAACGACTTAATATATGCATTGATGTTGCAAGAGCGTTGGATTTCCTACACGGAGGAGTTGGAAAACAAGCAAAGGTGATACATAGGGACATCAAAACTGCTAATATTCTACTAAGCGATGATTGGAAAGCAAAACTTGCTGATTTTGGGCTTTCCTTAATAAGTCCATTAATTCAAGAAACAGACTATGTCATCGATCATGCGTGTGGCACGCTTGGATATTTGGACCCACTTTACAAAAAATCAGGATTCCTAACCATAGAGTCCGATATTTATTCGTTTGGTGTTGTTTTATTTGAGATTTTGTGTGGGAGGTCGACATTTGAAATCCATAAAAATGAGGGCCACTATCTACCAGAGTTCATTAAAAACATATTTGAAGCAGGGAAGCATGATGAGGTTGTGTTCAAACATATAAGGGAAGAGATTGTGCCAAAATCATTGACTACATTTCAAGAAATTGCCTGCCAGTGCTTACATCATGAAAGAGAAAAACGACCTACCACTAAAGAAATTTTGAGGGAACTTAAGAAGGCACTGGAATTTCAAGTAAGTAATTATCATAGTTCAAGTAGGGATCCTTTAAATGTACTAATAATACATGCCTAAACTTAACATGTGTTTAAGATTTGGGTCAATTTTGGATTTCAAAAGAAGAGGCATGATAAAGAATGAGAAGCGTAACTAACTAACTAACCAACTGTGTAGCAATGTAAATGTCCAGGGCTATATCGACATAAAGTATTAATTATGTGAGATTTTTGTTGTGTAATTATAAGGAAGGATGTAGCGGAATGGCTAAAACAGTTGAGCAGATCTCGATGAAATATTCTGAAACTGGAAAGCAAATTCAAGAAACAGAGTCATCCATGCAACACACAGAGCAGGATTATGTTTCTCCCACCGACCGTAAAGCCACAGTTATCCCTCTAAGAAGCAAGCAGAGGGTTCTAGAGCACTTGAAACAGGAGGTGATACTTGGAGAGCATCAAGTGAGAATGCTCAAGGAGGAATTGCATAAGGTGGAGATGGCAAACAAGTCACGTTTGGCCCTCATTCAAGCATTGGAAGAAGAAGAAGAAGAAGAAGAAGAAGAAGAAGAAGAAGAAGAAGAAGAAGAAGAAGAAGAATTGTTTTTTCTTATAACAATTTCAAATATTTTTTTATTTATTATTTGGTATATATGCAGCTTTCTTTGACTGCTTCTATACTTAATTTGTTTTATTTTGCACGTTTGCTCCCTAGTTATCATAACTTTGTGACTAGAGTTGAAAATAAACACATAATGATAGATATACAGATTTTTTTTTTCAATTATGTTGATAGAAAAGATATATTAATAAGGGTTGATTATAATTTTTTTTAACAGTAACTTTCATTAAACCAACACAAAAATACTTTCCTGGCAAGCAAGCAAGCAAGCACTTATGTTGGCGCCAACTCCCAGTTCTTTGTCTTCTTTCTTTTTTTCTTGGAAGAATAGAGATCCGTTCGCAACAAGGTAGCCATAGGTAGAACCTGTGGCTGGATTGAATCCATCGCCCTCAAGTTCTTAAAGTCCGGATTCATGGATAAGCCTTCAGCTAAGAGAAGGAGAACACTTCTAGACACCGGTCATTTAAAGGTTATATTGGGCTTACAAGGCAAATGGGTTCAAGGCTTTGAAGCTGATATAAAGAAGAGATGGCTGGTTCATTTGTCATATACACAACCTCACCTTTCCTCTTGTCTATAGCAATTAGGGTTTTCTCTCTTTTGTACAGTCCCTCTTAGATCGTGTCTAGGGTTTGAATGTGAGATTTGTCCACCCGTTAGATTAGTAATGATCTATATGAGAGCTGTATATTTTGTTGAGGGTTTTCCGTTAGGTTTTATCAGATTCGTTCTTGAAAATTTTATGTATTCGATTGGTTGTGTAAAGATACCGTAATTTTGACAAAAAGTGCTCACTTTTTATCGGACAAACATTCGTTGTAGCTTTATGTGTACAATTTGTTAACATTTAATCCATTAGACTGGGGAATAGGATCAAATACAAAAACTTAAGTTTGTAAAAACCATAAGAACCAACACATAATTGACAAGTGTTCATCAATAAAAATTAGTTTAGGGATAATTTAGAACTTTTGACCATATTTATTTATAACTAATTAAAAATAATTACAAAAAATATAATCAGCACAACACTATATAATTAGCATAACATCCTTAATCATTCTCCATTATCAGCACATCGTCTTCAATCGTTCTCTATAATCAACATTAGCACAACATCCTCAATCGTTCTCCATTATTAGCACACCAAATGTGCTGATTATATCTATTTTTGGTATTTGTTTTTATTATTTTTGTAATTAACACATAATCAGCACGTTATCAGCACAATTATAAAACACCTTTTGTTAACTTTTTTTTAAAATCACTTTTATAAATACAAAAAAGGTATAGCAATATGGTACTCATATTAAAGATAAAAAAAATACTTGATTTTATGGTATATTTCTTTTTTAAAAATAATGAAGTATATAAAAGTTATTTTAGTTTAAAAAACCTTGGTGGAATTTGTATTTAATGGAAAATGGTCAAATGACTAGCAATTTACAAAATTACCCCTAACTTGTTAATACTAATTTTTAATTATAAGAGTTTTATTTATAATCAACATCAACCATTGATTTAAATTATCAATGGCTCAGATCTGTTCTTACGGTTCTTATAGTTAACACTGTTTGTACAGGATCTTAACCCTTAGATTGGAAGGGTGGTTACCCCCTTAACCTAATAACCCCACATCAATAGCCAATAGAAACATGCTACATCAAATAAACCCAAAAAAACCATTTAAACTCAAGAGTAAACTTCTATTTTGCTTCATGTGGTTTGGTCGTTTTAACCGTTTTGCCTCAGTCATTTAAAAATAACTATTTTCCTCCAATAGTTTACTATGTTTTTTCCATTTTGCTCCCCGCCTCTAACTTCATCCAAATTGTTTGTTAACTGAAAGAGTATTTTGGTAACTTTCAGTATAAAATTAAAGGTATTTTACAATTAAAGATTATATATATATATATATACACACACATATATAATACATATAACAAAACCTATAAAATAAATACGCTATCTCTTCTCTCTCTCAATACCCTATCTCTACACACTCTCTCTCTCCTCCATCACCAACAACCACCACCACAACCAACCAGTACCACCTAACCACCACACGACCACCACCTTGCACCAGCTCCACCGAATGACCACCACCCCTACCCGATCACCAACAACCACCGTACCACAACGCACCACCACCACCCTACACCAACCACTGGAGCTTCAAATGTACCCCACCGTCACCGTAATCATCCAAGTCCTTGGCTCAAAATCCTAAGCACCTTCACTGTCGAAACCATAGGCGGTCGTCACCTCTCTCTCTCTAGACTTCCTCTCTCTCCCCAAGTTCCCGAATCGAATAGAAATGTGTTGTTGTTACTTCAAATTGATAGGGCTTCTCTTCTACGAATTGAAACAAGTTAAAAGCATACAAAAATGTGTGGAGAATGGTAGGCAAAAGGCGAGGTCGGAGTCCACCGTTTATCGGCGAAGCTTACTTAATCACAGGAGTGATTTCAGTGGTAAGCTCGAGGGTGTGTGGGTGTACGAAGAAACTTTAAATAGTGGTTCAAGGTGTCCCTTTATACATGTTCGTTGCTTGATCAGGCAGTGGTAGGGTTATGGTGGTGGCAGCTGAGGTAGGGTTGTGGTGGTGGTGGCTGAGGTGAGAGAGATGGAGAAGAGAAGGTGGTGGTTGGATGGAGTTGG
The DNA here is from genome assembly GCF_002127325.2 of Helianthus annuus. Classification (NCBI taxonomy): domain Eukaryota; kingdom Viridiplantae; phylum Streptophyta; class Magnoliopsida; order Asterales; family Asteraceae; genus Helianthus; species Helianthus annuus. The sequence goes on from NC_035443.2 coordinate 167,992,222, forward strand.
TGCAAGGTGGTGATGGTGGTCGGGTGACTGGCGGTGGTAGGGTTATGGTGGTGGTGGCTGAGGTAGGGTTGTGGTGGTGGTGGCGGCGGCAGAGGTGATAAAGAGAGAGAGAGAGAGAGAGAAGGATAAGAGAAGGTGGTGGTGGATATATGTATAAATCTTGAATTTCATGAATTAATACCAAATAAATAAACCTTATATATAAGATTACCGAAATACCCCTACCCTTAATTGAATCATTTAATTGAGATAAGAGACGGGAGCAAAGTAAGAAAAACATAGTAAACTATTAGAGAAAAATGACTATTTTTAAATGATTAAGGCAAAATGGTTAAAAGGACCAACCCACATGGAGCAAAATAGAAGTTTGAGTAAACTTACATTTTGCTCCTTGTGGTTTGGTCACTTTAACAGTTTTGCCCCAAACTTTTAAAAATAACCATTTTACTCCCTAATGTTTTGATTTTATCGCCAATTTGCTCCACATGCTTAACTCCATCCATAATATCTGTTAACTTATAGGACATTTTGGTAACTTTAAGATAAAAGTAAGGGCATTTTGGTAATTTGTATTTAAATATACTACTACCCTAAATCTCCAACAAAAGACAGCTATATCATCTCTTCAAACCCACCTGCAACTCCATCTTCTCTCTCCTCACTCTTCTCTCTCTCAAGATACAGATTCATCTTCATTCTCCATCACCATAAACCACCACCTCCACAACAATCATACACCATCACCACCGTAACCATTATGCACCATCATGTAACACCCCGAAAACAGGTTTGATAGTCAAACCACGTTAATATTAATGAACAGGTAAAATACCGTTAGTGGTAAAATTAACCAGGTGAATATTAGGATTTAAACAAATAATCCTAATATTAATTAAAAGGAGAATAAATGCTTTAAAAAAAGTAAGTTTATAAGAAGCCCGAGTTAACGGGACATAAAATAAAACGGATTATAACTCTCGGGACCCACTAAGTAACTAGGAATATCAACCTAGTTAGTTAAGTGTTTTAAAATAATGAAGGAACTTGATATAGTAACCTTTTTATAACTTTTAGAAACTATAGGGACTAAAAGGGTTAAGTAAGAAAATAATTATTATAAAAAAAAAATTAAAAACCCAAAACACACACTTGGTGTGTGTTCTGGTCGTAGACAACACAGGGGGCGAACAAGCTTCCTTTAACCAAACCCTAACTAGCCAAAAATCAAGCAACTGGAAGGCCAAATCAATCCCAAATCGAAATCCAAGCTTATTTTAGTGATCACCTAAGTGAAGGGATCACAAGGTATGCTAAATTTCATCTTTTGGTTACATCTTAAAATTTTGATGAACATGAGAAATCAAAATCTGAACTTGATTGATTGATATTTAGATGAAATTAGTAATGAAAACATGTCTAGGGGTAAACCCTAGTCAACAACTTGTTGAATCAGTGATGAAAATTATGACATTGATAATTACCCATACATGCGTTAAGTGGGTGTTGTAATTATGTGATGAACACTGAATTTCAATGTTGAAATAGTGTAGAATTGATGTTATGATACAAGTCTTGGTATTGTTTATGAATGCTAGAAATAAGGGTTTGATTTAATGATTGAAACTTGGTTAAAAAGATTATCCATGAACGGAATAAGAGGTATAGAAATCGTGCCTGCTAGGTACTTGCTAAAATGCCTAAACAAATGTTTATATGTTGTAATTATGAAAGAAACACGTAATTGGCTAATCTGACTAATTTCGTGTGATATGGAATAGTACGGGTTTTAAATATGATGGTGTATGAGAATCACCAAATAGAACTTGAATATATGTTAATTTTAGTTCTAGTTCTTAATTTGACAAAGATGAAGTTGAGAAGATGGTAAAATTAGGATTTCATACGATGACTTCTGGAAATAGACGATGTTTTTGACATCTCTTAGGCTACAATCACTGTGTTATAGGTCTCTAACCATTACCAAGAGTTTAGTAAGGGTTATAGCCATGGAAATGGGTTGCATTTGATGGTTTGGGTCGAATTTGAAAGGACCCTAAACATGATTTCCGTAGCTTTTTATATGGATTTTGACTAATCTTAAAAAAATTATATAAAATCAACCGTTTATCCGATTTGAGTGTTCTATACCTTTCCGGAAAGCTTATGGAGTAAATTTTTACTGTTTTCAATCATAAGAAACAAATGTGGTTGTTAAATAGGTCAAAAAATGTGAATTAAAACTGCTGTTCAGAAACCTTGAAAGCTGATTGAAAAATGAAAATATAGTTGTTGTGCTGATTTTATATAAATCATAGAAAATTCGTTAGAAGGTGTACCTTATATGCTTGCGAAGCTATTGAAGTTTTCTACGATCCATTTTTGAACATGTTAATCTAGTTCGATTCAGCATTGGCTAAAAAGGGGGAGAAACCCCCCAATAAGTAGTTCAAATCATTTTATCGATATGAGTGTTCTATATTGAGACTTTAAATTGGTCATAATGGTCGATTAAAGCAGCTGAATAGAAAATCGTTGCACATTAATAATTTTATTATTAATCCAGAAAAAGACATATGATTGAGTATACTTGTTTAGTCATGAAGTATTTATTGTTAGGAACAAATAAAACTTTATGTGACATGCTTAAAATGTTCAAAATCACTTACTAACTAGTTTGTATAAGTAACTTGACTAACGGGTCAAACGGTTAGTGAATGTAAAGAATTATAGAAAAAAATAGTTGTTAAATAAATAGCATACTTTGATGAATAAGTGTGTGAATCCATAAGGTGTGATGGTCATGTTAGTGGTTGACTAATCTAATCATCTTGTGGATATGATATGGTAGTTTGACTCTGACAAGCTAGGTAGGAGCTTGGAAATGAACGGGTCAAATGGATACAAGTTCAAGTATAAAGCTCGCAAGGATGCAAGGTAAGTAAAGCTTACACCCAATTTAAGTGTACGTGTTTATTTTATAGGTGATAAATATGACAATGGATTATGTTTTTAAAAAAATGGGTTCCGACACGAACCGAAATGAGTCGGAACGAATAAAAACGATCAAAACCATGGTTAATGATAAAAAGAGGCAAAATGGTAATTTAGTCATGAATTGACTAAGAATTTATAAGTTTTCTTAAAGTTACCTAATAGCGTAACTAGAAATGGGAAAAAGGGGTAAAAGGGTAATATAGTCACGTGATGACTAAATATAAGTTGAGATTAAATGGATACCCACGACGTAAGCTGAAATGGGTTAAATATGTAAGAAAAAGGAAATTTTGTGGTAAAATCCGAAATGGGTAGTTAAAAACCATGCTTTGAAACAAATGCGAATGTTTGGTCATATAGGCCAAACGAGTCAAATGGTGGTGATAACACCATTTGACAATATTGACTAACGTTAGTTGTTAAGTCGTATGTTCATAGGAGTGAACCGGAAGTGGATAATTGCGTCGCTATAATGTAGCGGCTAATAAAAGCAAGGTATAAAACGGGTTTATATGTTGACCCGAGCCAGGTACGCATAAACAAGCTTTTAGTTAAACATACGATTCTTGGTCAATTAATTAGCGAAAGTCCTTCGTTGTAAAATGAAGTATTAAAGTTGACCAAAAAGCCCTCGTTGGGTAAACCGGGCAAACGAACCCTAGAGGTTGTTTAGGAACTTGTATTATGATTATGTAACCCTTTTGATACGTATAAGAATATAGGCATAAACTTTCGTGGGTCAAATGCCTAAGAATAGGTCTTTTTAGTAAAATGACTAACCGAAAAGTAATACTCGAGATAATCGGTTTATTGTATTAATTCATCACATAAATAGTTGTGGTGAAACATAAGTAGACATCTTAAATGTAAAAATGTGAAGTGCGAAAAAAGATGAGTGAAATTGATGCTTAAATGCATAAAAACCGTTAAATGGGTCAAAATAAAGCAAGTGATTAAGATTGGCTAAGTGTTGGAAATTTTCAAAATACACCTGTGAATGTAAACATGAATACAAACCTTTTAATGGAAGCGAAAATGCTAATTTTTGGCAAGCCCGGAATGGGTAAAAATGATAAGCAATGAATATTGTTAATAAACTTGTAGTATGATGTTAAAAGTAACGGGTCAAATAATCACACAAAGGATTTTTAAGTCGTTGCTTATAAATCAGATTTTTATGCAAACCGAGGTGATAAACGGATTCGTAATTTAATTACGGACGTGTGGGAAAAAGAATTACGCGAAATGGACTTGTAGATAAAAAGTTATGGAACTTGTTTATACTTGTTTTTAAGTTATCAAAACTAACCTTTAAGTTGGTTTTTGATATTAGATGAATGTAGCTACCATGCGGATGTCGATCAAGCAATGAAGTGAACCGAACACTATGCGGTTACAAAATTCCGCACATAGTTTCGTCGTTATTTTTAAACGGCGAACTCAATGACATTACGTTGAATTGTTCTTAAATTGTAAAAGTTTTAATAAAACCGTATTTTTCATTATATGTGTATCCATAATTACATATTTATTTTCGTAAACCATACGAAAACTGTTAGATAATAGCAAGGGTCTTACAAGTTGGTAATCAGAGCTCAAGGTTAAAAGAATAAAGTGTTCGGTTCGAGGCTTGATCGCAAATCCGGTAAGTACATGTATATAGTAATGGTTTAGTATGATTAAAGTGTTGTAAATAACACATAGGATTATCGTGTAATACACGTTACCCCAATTAAATCGATCAAGGATCGATATAGTTAATGAAATTACGTGCGTTGACACGTATAGTAGAAAAGCCTTGTATTATGATACGGGCATTTATTGAAGTCGACATTACTAATCCTTGTAAATGTCTTAATTGAAGGATACTCGCATCTGAGGATGGCGAGAGTGTAACAAATTTCGGATACGACGGAGAAACGGTCCGAGTATGACAAGCAGAGCATGCTCGCCAAGGACAAAAATCGCGTAACAATCGCGAACAATGTTAATGGCAAGGAAAGCCCGTCGGGGCAAGCATTACCAGGTGCACGTTTTACATTTAATCGCACAAATGGTAATATGCAACAAATACGTAGAGAATGACGGTTGCATATGTAGGATAAAACTTGGAAAAACCGAATAAGATATCTATTTAGAATGATGTTTCCAAGAAAGATCAAATAGAAACATGTGTTATTCACGATTGTGAATAACGAGACAATAATAGAGTTAGTTTATGTGGAAACTTAGACGGGAGTAATTATCCAAATGAATAATTCTCAATATTATACTATTGAGAAAAGTAGCGACCACATTAACGAATATGGTTACATAATAGTTTGATTAAAAAAAAACATTCTATATGTTAAAGGGAAAAACAAGTAAAACTAATGATTGTCGTTTAGCAATTAAATAAAGTTTTACGGAATGAAATCAAAGATATAGAAACAAATAAAGGCGTTACTTACATAGGGCGTGATGTGAAAATTATAAAAAGGCCATGCGTGTCATGTGTTGACCGCTTACTCTGGCCAAGTAAGTAGTGAACACATAATACCATGAACTTCATATGATGGACACATTTACGTCCGATGTAATAAGGACGGGGTGAATGGGACAATTTAAAAAAAAAGTACCCAAATGAATAAAATAAGCAAAATGTTTGATAATAAACGTAAACGCAAGTCGGATGACGGAAGCGTATTACGTTAGAATAACGAGCCGAGAGAAGGGACAAGGATCAAAGTAAATGAAAATACAGACTAATTAATAGGAATACTAAGGCATAGGGATAAAAGTTTGACTGTCGCAAGTGATGAAATTCACATGGACAAGTCAGATGAATTAAATAAAGAATAAAGAACTTGAATGAATAAAATGATGAATTTCACTAAGACAACCAAATAAATTAAAACGGAGTCTTAATACATACCGGGATGGTTGCCTTGATAGTGACTTCGGTAAAATACCCGATAGATGGGTAGGATTTTGAAAGTATGCGTAAACCAAGGGACGGGAACGCGAAATAGAAAGTCAAAAGACTCGGATTATGAGTCAAGACTAAAAGATGATGAGAAATTTCAAGCAAAAATTTTGATAGCTATGTTCAACTGTTTTAAAGTTGAACAGGTCGAATAAAGAATGAAGTTTGACCTTCATAAGTGATGAAATCTCACACGAATAAGTCAAACGGGATAAATAAAGTATAAAAACTTGGTAGTACAAGTAAGCGCAAGCCGAATGATGGAAGCGCGAAATATTAATGAACCTATGTGATGGTTCGTAAAGAAGTATAGGTAAGAAACGGGTAACGGTAAGTGTAGGACAAACCGACGTGTAAATGACGTTAGAAGTCATAAAGTCGGAAAGATAATTCGAAAGAAAACAAATGTAGCCTTAGACTACGGTCAAGGTCAAATGAAATACAAAAGCAAAAATAAATGATTCTAAACATAAAAAGGGTACCTTGACGCCATAGATATATATAAAGTTGAATAAAGACTCGAATAAAAGATGATCTACAGGATCATCATAACCTATGGGATTATAAGTAATGTTAAGGTCTATGGGACCAAAAAGACCTTCGGGTCACAAATAGAAAGAAACGAATTGTCGGGGTCTCACCTTAAAAAAATAAAAAGGTGAAAATCTAAATAAATGGCCTACGAGGCTAAGTGAAAGAATCTACGGGTCATTTGGATTAAGCGTAGGAACTAGTTATGATTCCCCGCATCAAATAATAATGGAAAGGAATAAATCCTCAGACATAAATTCTTAAATACAAGTAAACACGTATAAGGCCGGAAATGGCAATATGGTATACCGGGTGATGGGGTATAAGGTAACCGGTGACTAATAAGTCTAACCGCCAAAGTAAATAATCAACAAAGATAACAGATACAAGCTGAAAGTAACGGCCCACGAGGCCTCACACATGAAAGACGTATGCATCAAAATAAATGAGAACTTTGGACCGAAAGAAACGGGTGCCTTGAAAATGAAACTTGGTTCGTTTGATTAAACCAATGAACTACGTAAATAAGGTTTCGCGGACGAAACCTCTTTAAGGGGGGTAGACTTGTAACACCCTGAAAACAGGTTTGATAGTCAAACCACGTTAATATTAATGAACAGGTACCGTTAGTGATAAAATTAACCAGGTGAATATTAGGATTTAAACAAATAATCATAATATTAATTAAAAGGAGAATAAATGCTTTAAAAAAAGTAAGTTTATAAGAAGCCCGAGTTAACGGGACTTAAAATAAAACGGATTATAACTCCCTGGGCCCACTAAGTAACTAGGAATATCGACCTACTTAGTTAAGTGTTTTAAAATAATGAAGAAACTTGATATAGTAACATTTTTATAACTTTTAGAAACTATAGGGACTAAAAGGGTTAAGTGAGAAAATAATTATTATTAAAACAAAAATTAAAAACCCAAAACACACACTTGGTGTGTGTTCTGGTCGTAGACAACACAGGGGGCGAACAAGCTTCCTTCAACCAAACCCTAACTAGCCAAAAATCAAGCAATTGGAAGGCCAAATCAGTCCCAAATCGAAATCTAAGTTTATTTTAGTGATCACCTAAGTGAAGGGATCACAAGGTACGTTTTTCATCTTTTAGTTACATCTTAAAATTTTGATAAACATGAGAAATCAAAATCTGAACTTGATTGATTGATATTTAGATGAAATTAGTAATGAAAACATGTCTAGGGGTAAACCCTAGTCAATAACTTGTTGAATTAGTGATGAAAATTATGACATTGATAATTACCCATACATGCGTTAAGTGGGTATTGTAATTATGTGATGAACACTGAATTTCAATGTTGAAATAGTGTAGAATTGATGTTATGATGCAAGTCTTGGTATTGTTTATGAATGCTAGAAATAAGGGTTTGATTTAATGATTGAAACTTGGTTAAAAAGATTAGCCATGAACGAAATAAGAGGTATAGAAATCGTGCCTGCTAGGTACTTGCTAAAATGCCTAAACGAATGTTTATATGTTGAAATTATGAAAGAAACACGTAATTGGCTAATCTGACTAATTTCGTGTGATATGGAATAGTACGGGTTTTAAATATGATGGTGTATGAGAATCATCAAATAGAACTTGAATATATGTTAATTTTAGTTCTAGTTTTTAATTTGACAAAGATGAAGTTGAGAAGATGATAAAATTAAGATTTCATACGATGACTTCTTAAAATAGACGATGTTTTTTACATCTCTTAGGCTACAATCACTGTGTTATAGGTTTCTAACCATTACCAAGAGTTTAGTAAGGGTTATAGCCATGGAAATGGGTTGCATTTGATGGTTTGGGTTGAATTTGAAAGGACCAGAAACATGATTTCCGTAGCTTTTTATATAGATTTTGACTAATCTTAAAAAAATCATATAAAATCAACCGTTTATCCGATTTGGGTGTTCTATACCTTTTCGGAAAGCTTATGGAGTAAATTTTCACTGTTTTCAATCATAAGAAACAAATGTGGTTGTTAAATAGGTTAAAAATGTGAATTAAAACTGCTGTTCAGAAACCTTGAAAGCTGATTGAAAAATGAAAATATAGTTGCTGTGCTGATTTTATAAAAATCATATAAAATTATAGAAAATTCGTTAGAAGGTGTACCTTATATGCTTGCGAAGCTATTGAAGTTTTCTACGATCCATTTTTGAACATGTTAATCTAGTTCGGACTTTAAATGGGTCATAATGGTCGATTAAAGCAGCTGAATAGAAAATTGTTGCACATTAATAATGTTATTATTAATCCAGAAAAAGACATATGATTGCGTATACTTGGTTAGTAATGAAGTATTTATTGTTAGGAACAAATAACACTTTATGTGACATGCTTAAAGTGTTCAAAATCACTTACTAACTAGTTTGTATAAGTAACTTGACTAACGGGTCAAACGGTTAGTGAATGGAAAGAATTATGGAAAAAAATAGTTGTTAAATAAATAGCATACTTTGATGAATAAGTGTGTGAATCCATAAGGTGTGATGGTTATGTTAATGGTTGACTAATCTAATCATCTTGTGGATATGATATGGTAGTTTGACTCTGACAAGCTAGGTAGAAGCTTGGAAATGAACGGGTCAAATGGATACAAGTTCAAGTATAAAGCTCGCAAGGATGCAAGGTAAGTAAAGCTTACACCTAATTTAAGTGTACGTGTTTATTTTATAGGTGATAAATATGACAATGGATTATGTTTTAAAAAAAGGGTTCTGACACGAACCGAAATGAGTTGGAACGAATATAAACGATCAAAACTATGGTTAATGGTAAAAAGAGGCAAAATGGTAATTTAGTCATGAATTGACTAAGAATTTATAAGTTTTCTTAAAGTTACCTAATAGCGTAACTAGAAATGGGAAAAAGGGGTAAAAGGGTAATATAGTCACGTGATGACTAAATATAAGTTGAGATTAAATGGATACCCACGGCGTAAGCTGAAATGGGTTAAATATGTAAGAAAAAGGAAATTTTGTGGTAAAATCCGAAATGGGTAGTTAAAAACCATGCTTTGAAACAAATGTGAATGTTTGGTCATATAGGCCAAACGGGTCAAATGGTGCTGATAACACCATTTGACAATATTGACTAACGTTGGTTGTTAAGTCGTATGTTCACAGGAGTGAACCGGAAGTGGATAATTGTGTCGCTATAAAGTAGCGACTAATAAAAGCAAGGTACAAAATGGGTTTATATGTTGACCCGAGCCGGGTACGCATAAACAAGCTTTTAGTTAAACATACGATTCTTGGTCAATTAATTAGCGAAAGTCCTTCGTTGTAAAATGAAGGATTAAAATTGACCAAAAAGCCCTCGTTGGGTAAACCGGGCAAACGAACCCTAGAGGTTGTTTAGGAACTTGTATTATGATTATGTAACCCTTTTGATACGTATAAGAATATAGGCATAAACTTTCGTGGGTCAAATGCCTAAGAATAGGTCTTTTTAGTAAAATGACTAACCGAAAAGTAATACTCGGGATAATCGGTTTATTGTATTAATTCACCACAAAAATAGTTGTGGCGAAACATAAGTAGACATCTTAAATGTAAAAATGTGAAGTGCGAAAAAAGATGAGTGAAATTGATGCTTAAATGCATAAAAACCGTTAAACGGGTCAAAATAAAGCAAGTGATTAAGATTGGCTAAGTGTTGGAAATTTTCAAAATAAACCGGTGAATGTAAACATGAATACAAACCTTGTAATGGAAGCGAAAATGCTAATTTTTGGCAAGCCCCGGAATGGGTAAAAACAATAAGCAATGAATATTGTTAATAAACTTGTAGTATGATGTTAAAAGTAACGGGTCAAATAATCATACAAAGGATTTTTAAGTCGTTGCTTATAAATCAGATTTTTATGCAAACCTAGGTGATAAACGGATTCGTAATTTAAGTACGGACGTGTGGGAAAAAGAATTACACGAAACGGACCTGTAGATAAAAAGTTATGGAACTTGTTTATACTTGTTTTTAAGTTATCAAAACTAACCTTTGAGTTGGTTTTTGATATTAGGTGAATGTAGCTGCCATCCGGATGTCGATCAAGCAATGAAGTGAACCAAACACTATGCAGTTACAAGCTTCCACACATAGTTTCGTCGTTATTTATAAACGGCGAACTCAATTACATTACATTGTATTGTTCTTAAATTGTAAAAGTTTTAATAAACCCGTATTTTTCAATATATGTGTATCCATAATTACATATTTATTTTCGTAAACCATACGAAAACTGTTAGATAATAGCAAGGGTCTTACACATCACCACCATAAACCACCTCCACACATTCAAAACCCTATCACCACTACGGCATCGCCCCGTCACCTCCGAGCACCACCATTACATTAGAGAAAAACAGTTAAATCTCACAGAGAATCGAACGTTTAGATCCGAACGTTTACATCAGAGAATCGCCGGAGCCGCCGGAGTTCTTACTCGTCCGGTCGGAAAAACAGTTAAATCTCACACCGGTAATGTTTCAATACATCATTGAGTTTGGTTTCCTTAGGGGATCAAAACCCCTCTCATAATTTCATTGAACATCAAATGTGGTGTTTGAATTTATTGATTAAAGGGATAGGGTTTCCGGTTTGGGTTTGTTTGAGGAAGATGAATATTTAGGTTGATAAGAAACAGAAAATTAAGTGGTGGAGGATGGTGGTGATGGCAGGTGGTGGCGTCGGGATGGTGATGGTGGTCGATTAGCAGCAGCCGGTGGTTGGAGTGGTGGTTGATGGTAAAAGTTGGGGTTTGATGATGATGACTATGAACAGATGTTGGGATGATGATGAACAGCAGCCGGAGGTGGTTGTGGTGATGTTAGGAATAGCAGCCGGAGGTGGTTGTAGTTGTGGTTGTGGTGGGCTTGGTGGCATGTGTTGAGATGATGATGACTATGAACAGATGTTAGGAATAGATGTTAGGAATGATGATGATGATAATTATGAACAGATGTTAGGAATAACTATTTAAAATAATTAAATATTTATCTATAAAATTACTAAAATACCCCTCCTTGTACCAGACATTATGGATGGAGTTAAGCACGTGGAGCAAACTGGCGATAAAATCAAAACATGAGGGAGTAAAATGACTATTTTTAAAGGTTTGGGGCAAAACCGTTAAAATGACCAAATCATATGGAGCAAAATAGAAGTTTACTCTAAACCCAATTTTGATGGGGGTAGTTAACCCTTTTAACCCACACACTTCTTTAAAAAAAAAGAATGTTAAAATATGATTGGTTGGAGGGGTTGAGACAACACATCTTTGAAAAAAAAAATGGATCTGTTCCTTCAACGTACACCTCAACAATCTTTGGGCCCTAAGGCCTGGGCGTGAGTAGTATAACGGGTGAAAGGGAGATGAAAACCAACTAAAGCCCTCCGTTTCGAGTGGGTGTTCCAGCCCACTACTAACAGCGTTAACATTTATTTAGGGGGTGTTTGGCCTAGCTTTTTTAACAAAGCTTATAGCTTTTTTTAGCTTTTTTTACAAAATAAGCTTTGTTTGGTGTTTGGTTTAGCTTTTTAAGCTTATGCTTATTAGCTTATATAAGCTAATTTGAAGAAGCTTATTTGATGATGGTTTTTTAGCTTATTTGAAGAAGCTTCTTTGTGTAAGGGCAAATGATATAAAATAAGCTATAAGCTAATCCAAACACTTACAAAGAGCTTATCAAATGATAGAAAATAAGCTATAAGATAGTTTAAAATATAAGCATAAGCCAAAAAATAAAAGCTAGGCCAAACACCCCCTTAATCCATTACAAAATCAAGGAAACTGAATTCAAGAGCTTGAATGGATGATTTTTTTTGTTTGAAACCGAAACTGAAATGGACTTGCAATTCATTTGTTCGGTTTGTTATGATTATTCTGAACATTTGGTTCGGTTTGACTGAAATAAATAACTAAACCTGAGAAAACCGATGAACCTAATAACCCAAAAGCCGAATTGTTACACATCTAAATGAACTATGCAAAAGACCAAAGGCAAAGAGTCTAAAACAAGACCAGTTTTATATGCACACAAATCTTGGTTTCGACTTCAGACAATACAAATACAATCTAATTAACTATACATTCATGAACCAACCGAATACTCTAATATCTATGACCACTGGACCAGCTTACAAAAACATTTATTTAACGTTTGATCAATCGATCAATCAATCTCAGCATGAACATAGTCAACAAAAACGAAGTTCTTCTGGAGTTGATGAGAGTAATAAGCTAATCCAGCGCTCAAAACTGCCAGCCCTGCAAAAATAAGTCGTAACTGGATCTCAGGAGGCACACCAGCAGCAGCACAAAACACAACAGCGGCTCCGGTTAACAACTTCTGCAGAGTCTCGAATGTTTTATGAGCCTTTTTACATGAAGAACACTTGAGCGTATGTTGTTCGTATCTATCCAGCATCTGTCGAAAACAACAAAATAATTACAAAAAAAAAAAACTACTAGAAAGATTAAACCCACACGCCTAGGGCTGCAAACAGTGGCGGTCTTGCCCGTTGAACGTGCCAGGGCCGAAAGACACGTGCACTAAAAAAAGCCCGGGCAAGCCCGGGCCAAACATAGTATATATAAAAAATTTCGATCGAAATGCGGAAAATTAGCACTATGGCCGAAAAACTTGCCCGGGCCGTGGCCCTGCCAGAGCTCTATTAAGAACCGCCCATGGCTGCAAACGAACTGAACGAACACGAACAAGACCTTGTTCGTGTTCATTTGTTAAGAAATATGTGTTCACGAAATGTTCATGAAGACTTACCAAACGAGATTTTATGTTCGTGTTCGTTTGTGTTTGTTTGTTAATTTTAGTCAACGAACGTTGATGAACACAAATGAGCACAAACTAATGTTCATGAACACAAACAAACGTTCATGAACAAATTATATAATACACTTACACTTATTAAATGTTTTATTTGTCGGGACTTTAAAGTATTTAAATAAATTATAAAACCTAAAAGCACTAATGAACTACCGAACACAATCAAACATGTTACCGAACGTTCACAAACATAAATGAACGAGCGCGACCTCTGTTCATGTTCATTTGTTTAATAAACGAACGAACACAAACGAACTTCCCGTTGAACGGTTCACGAACTGTTCGCAGAATGTTTGATTCGTTTGCGACACATGCCAAGAATGGTTCAACATCAAGGTGTCAATTTCGACCCGAATAACATGTTAGTCAACCAATCTAACCACTCATCTTGTCAAATATAGTTCAACATATCAAACATCGAGTACCTCGCGTTTTGAAAGATACGTGGAGGGCAATGATTGGGTATTGGCATCGCCAAACCACTCGGGTTGACTGTTGCCATGTCGTCTAAGCCAGTTTCTGAACGCCAACACAAACCGGTCCGCTTGTGTGGGTGTAAACGTAAGTTTCGTATACTGTTTGTTCACATCAATAGATCCATCCGTTGATTGTGCCGACAAAAAGAACTTTTCTTGACCTTGAAGCACAATCATATCTCCATCGTATACTTTGTTTGAAGTCCAATGTTCGTGCCATCGTGGAACAACCTGTGATATTCATCGTTGTTAAAATAAACAAACAAAAACGGGACCCACAAAAGGAGTTTGTACTTTGTAGTGTTGTATAATGGGATTAAAAAACGTTACCTGCCACCATGCGGGCCCGGGCATCGTAAACTGAAAGAAGTTCCGAGCACTGCACACGATGGAACGCGTCTTTCCGGGTGCCATTGGTACGTTGAAGGAACAGATCCATATTACCCACTTTTGGTCACCGACAATAGGGAGTTTTGTGTCGATTTCGATTCTGAAAACACAATAAAGATACAATCTTTTTGAAACTTATTATCATATAACCAGTTCTTTTAATTTTGCATAAACACATTGGGTAAAGTACACGGATTAGTCCCCAACTTTATAGAATACACGAATGGTCCCTGTGGTTTGCACTTTGTAACGCATTTAGTTCCCAACTTTTGCCAAAAGTATATCGATGGTCCCTGTTGTCTGCACTCTGTAATACATAGGGACCATCCGTGTATTTTTGGCAAAAGTTACTAAATGTGTTACAAAGTGCAAACCATAGGGACCATCCGTGCACTTTTGGCAAAAGTCGGGGACTAAATACGTTACAAAGTGCAAACCACAAGGACCATCCATGTACTTTTGAAAAACTAGGAACTAAATACAAAATTTTGGTTACCTAAGGGAGCATCCGTGTACTTTAGAGGTTATATAAACAGTTTTGGATAATACTTGCCTGACAAAAACTGATAACCGAAGGGTAAAAATCATATTACCTAATTACCCTTTTCTTTAACATGGTATGAGACTTTTACTAATATTTCACAAGACATATACCTAATTACTAGACCAGTAGCTTCGCTATTTGTGGGATTTACTGGGCATGGTTTGTTTATTATATACCTAATTACTAGAGGATTAAAAGTGGTAATTTTGGACATTCAAGGGGGTGGCATAGTAGGCTCAGGTTTCGAGCTTCTACCGTTTTCTGCGTTTAACCCTCTCGAAATGCCAACTGTCCATCACAAACCTGCACCCATTGCTCAAGTAGACTATGGGTGGGTCCCATGAGTTTATCGCTACACGTTCTCAAGGTCAACCAAAAAATAATGATTTCGGACTCGAGGATGTACATTTACTCCGTTAAACTTACTTGTTTATATAATAGCAAGGTGCAATAAACTTGGCACTGATTTTCGGATTCCCTTCATTTTCTCCTGAAAATCCCCAATGGCCAGTTGAGTCCATCTTAAACGGCAGTGGTTTAGCTCTATCTCGCCTACCAGTAACCTGTATCATATTATATATGGTCAAATGCCGATTTCTTATAATCCGTCTTTGATACAAAGATTTTGGCTTGTATTTATTCACCTTATGATGGGCAAAATCAATGTGTGAGGGATCAGAAACATTCTCCATTAGAGTATCATAGCCGTAGAATAAATCACGTTGAATCGTCACAGTAGAAAATTCGGGCTTTTCAAAGTCATCCGGCAACCTATACATTTCCCATATCACCAAAAAACAACATTCAAATAACGAAATATGACATATACGAAATTTTTAACAAAACGAGACGTGACAGTTCCGACCCATTAACTTCTTAATGGGTCGGTTGATTTGGGTTATGTTTTATTACTAACGGGTCAAACGGGTGAAGTGAACAAATAGCTTAAAAGAACAGAAAACAAGTCAAATGGGTTAACACTAGTTAATGCATAAAAATCATAAATTATTTTTATTCAAAATATAAGATTATTACTTGAATAATATGATATATGTAAGCAGTGTCAAGTACACTAGTTATTTAAATAAAGTATTTCTATAAAGGGAAAGATGTCAATTTATAGAGCACCCTTTAAGAATCTTGTGAAACCATTTCAAGTTAACAAGGATTGAATATTATATTACCATTTGACCAATGATAACCCAAGACTAATTAATCAATTAAATAATTTAAACACTAAATCATGACATGCATGCACACTAATCTAGACCTAATAAATAAGTAAGACCTGGGGTATGGTGGGGCTTGGGTTGGGGCATTTGTTGACACGTGGAATGGGAGCCCCCCCATCGCCTAGTAACGTGTCCGCGGGGTATGGCGGGGCGTGGGTTGGGTGCACCGCGTGGCAGATTGTTTAAAAAAAATACAAAAAATTTATAAAATTCACACAACATTTATAAAAAAAACCTACAACTTCATTAAAATTTTAAAAATTACATAATCCTAAAAATTACATAATTTCTAAAAATTACAAAATAACAAACCTAGAGCGTTAGATAAATTTCAAAAAGGGCGATCTTGTCGAACGCCTTTCGCTCTTTGCCTCGAAACTCTATATTTGCCACCGCCACCCGGTCCTCGTGGCTTAACTTGCCGCTCGGAACGGCTTCGTAGTAAGCCTTGAAACGATCGAGCTTGGGCCGTAGCTCGCGCCATTTGTGTTGGCACGCGTTGAGGTTGTGGCGGTCGTCACCGACGTTATGTCGGTAGGTTGCGAATGCTTCCGGCCAATATCTTGTTTGTCCCGGTTGCCGCCCCTTCATAGCGTCAACGACGCTTGTGACGAGAGCCAATTCTTCCTCGTGAGTCCAAGATGCCATGTTCTTCGTGGGATGGGGTGGACCAGTGGGTTAGCGGGTTCGAGAGAAGTGGGTAGCCGGTGGGGTAATGGGTTCGTGGGGGGACCAGTGGGTTGGGGGTTACATTTTATAGGGTTGTTGGGAGACCCGGGTGGCGGTTTGGTTTTCCCCCAAACGGTTTGAATTTAAAATTCAAACTTTCAAATGGCCGCTATGACATGGCGGGGTGACCGAATGGGAGGCAGCCAACTAGGTTGTCAAGACCGCCTCACGCCCGGCTTGAAACCCAAGACCCAAGGGCCACGCCCCAACCCAAGCCCACCCGGGGTGGTGGCTTGGGCGTTTTCCCCCAACCCAAGCCCCATACCCCATAGCCTAACTATTTGCATCACGTGTCACAACTGTGTGACGCTAAAATTCTTTTTCCCGCTTCTTTATTTCATCCCTTTGGATTCTACTTTTTAATCTATTTTTTAAACCAAAATATCATTTATAATTCCTAAATTTGTGCGATATACGGGTTTCTAACATATCACTAAAGATATGGATGCTTACATTGGAGGCTTGGTGGCTTTAGCTCTTTCCACGCCATTTTCATCAGGCCACACAAACAACAACCCTTGAGACACCATTGTTGGGAACCTGGTAGCACAAGCTCTCGGCGATCGAACCGCCCGAGCTTCTGGTCCATCCGATGACGCCTGCGGGATCCGAGTACACGACCCGCATCCGTCAAAAGACCATCCGTGGTAAGAACACTGCAAGTGCCCATTCTCATCAATCCTCCCTTCCTGATAAAACAATAATCATCAACATCAACACAAAAGTTACAACCCCAAAATAACCATAAAAAAATAATAATAAGCATAAAAAAATAGAAAATGTCTGTTTTACAATAAAAAAAAGATCCTGATAAAACAATAATCATCTTCATCATCATTATCAAACAAAATTAAAACCCCTAACAAACAAAAAATAAAAAAAAAATTAATAATTTCTTTTTACAGAAAAGGATCCTTATAAAACAGTAATCATCAGAATCAACACAAAGTTACAACCCCTAATAACAAAAAAAAAATGATAATATAAAATAATAAAATAATAAAAAATAAAAATAATAATTTGCCAGTAGTAACTGATCATCAACATAACACACAATAAAAAAAATAAATAAATAAATAAAATAAAAGTATTACAGATAAAGGAGCAAGACGATGAGGGCATTTATCATCCAAAGCAACCCACTGGTCATTAACTTTATCAAACCATATAACAAGGTCCCGGTTCAGGAGAGTAAAAGGGGTGGGTCGGGTCGGGTCAAGGTCTTCAATTAACGAAACCGGGTACCAATGATCTTTCCACGAGAATTTAGACGAAGACTTCTCATCAGCTTCTTCGGTTTCAATATCCATTGAAGAAGAATCTGTGGTGGTGGGAGACGGCGGAGCTGCCACGTGGAGTGGGAGAAGAAGCTTTTTCCGGCGAGATGACGGTGGTTGTGGTCGGCGAGTTGTGGGTTTTGGGTGGTGGAGAGAATGAGGAGGAAATAAGCGACGGTTTGTGGTGGTTGCTGTGGTTGTTGACGGTGGTGGTGGAAAGAGTAAAGAAGCCATTTTTGCAGAATTTGTTTTTCTTTTTTAATTTTTTTTTTTTTTTTGGTGAATCGAGTGGTGTGTGTTGAAGTGGGTGTTAATAATGTGTGTGATGTGAAGAAGACTTTGCGTGTAAGTTAGTAACACGTTTTTTTGTTATTATAGCGAAGAGGAAAATGGGTTTGGACTACAAATGTCTGAACGCTAGACGTTTAGTTTTGTTTCCTGTTTGAAACATAAAAAAGAAAACAATTAAGTTTGTTATATTTGAGATTTTATTATTGGAATTATTTGTGAGAAAAGGGACTCGCGTGTGGAATCTTCTTTCGGCATGTTTAATTGAGCAACTCGGCTGGTTTTGAACTTTTCTTGAGGTTTAAACGATTTGATTCACGGTTTAGTATTCACATTATTTCAGTTTATCCTTTATTATTTATGTAATTTTATATTTTTAGGAATATTACGCCCCACTTGCAGTATACGCATACAATATACATATATGTGAACGCTCGGGGGACAAAAGTGAAAGTGCATCAATTTCAACATTATTTTATTAATTTCGTGAAAATAATGTTAAAAGAGGGGGATGGTTAATCATGCATCATGTGGTGACGTTGATATCCGAAAGACGAGGGACTACATGCATTAATTGGCCTTTGTGTCGAGTGTTATGTGCCTTGTATCCAAGGCTTGATACAAAACTACTATCGAGCCGGGGGCAGGGACGGACCTACCATTTGGCCAGGGTGGGCGGCCGCACCCCTTGAAAAAAAAATTTAGCGTATATTTTAGGCAAAAAAAACCCGACCGCACCACTTGAAAATATGGTTAAACACCTCATCCGCACCCCAACTAATAATTTATGGGTCCGTCACTGTCCGGGGGTCTCACTGGAAGCAACCTCTATATTCATACGGGGTATAGGTAACGTTGTCTACATCTTACCCTTCTCAGACCCTACCTTAACTTTGTTTTTGGTGAGATTTACCAAGTATGATGATATGTATATTTTTAGGAATATGTAGTTATGAATCTATCTTATAATTACGAACATCTTTATAGTTTTTTTACAAACTAATAACTTTGAGAGAAAGAAGAATGGGTTCAAACCGTAAAAACGAACCACTCATCATCATCGTTATACTCAGTAAATCTCACCAATAACAAAGCTAAGGTAGGGTCTTAGGATGTTAAGATATAGACAACCTTACCTCTACCCCGTAGGAATAGAGAGACTGCTTCCAGTGAGACCCCCGACTCCATAATAGTTTTGCATCAAAACTTGGACATAATGCACATAACACTCAGCAATCGGGACAAATACCGATTAGTGCATGTACCCTTTTATCTTTCAGCTATCAACGCCACTACATGATGCATGATTAACCATCCCCTGCTTTTAATGTAATTTTCACGAAATTAGTAAAATAACGTTAAAATTAATGCACTTTCACTTTTGCCCCCCGATGACCCACACATATATACATTATATGCGCATACTGCAAGCGAGACGTAGAAAAACAATCCACTAAAACATTAAAATGGTAAAACCAGCCGATATGGAGACCCACGCTATTTGACCAGTTTGGTTTTTGTTTCTAAAACTGCAGTTGGTGGTTTGACCTAAATTCTTTTGATAAATCCGGTTGAGGTAGCCTGTAAACATGACTAAATAAATCAACGAGAAACCGTTATCTATATGAATTTGAATTGATGATGAACATTGATAAGTTTCTTAAAGTATTCCTTTTAATTTGATCTTAACTATTCTGTTAAACTTATTAATAATATTTTACTCATTAATTAATTTGTTTCTTTTAATAACTTGCATAAGTTAACTTTTTATATAAATCTAACTCCACATCTATGTTATTTTTTTTCTAACACTGCGATACATTTTTTTGTTGAACATGGATACCGTGCCACTATCATACCAAATTGAATAGAAGCCAACAATGAATAGTAGTTTATTTTTATATTATAAACTATACGAGTGCCGATAACAATATTAAAAAAAAAAACATATTTTTTTGTATCATTAACTATACGAATATTGATACATGACGAACCGAACAAATTTCAACCTAACATCGATACCGATACCGGTAGTATCAGAACATGTATTCTTTTTATGGTTTTCAATGGATATGAAGCACGTGTCAATGTCCGTTTAAGCATATCACGGCTTTATTTTTTTAGTTTTCTCTTTAAGCTGCTATAGCTAGTGCTGTTATCGAAACAAATCAAACCGAACCGATACCAACTTAATTCCCGCAGCGTAGCGCGGTGAAAAACCGCTAGTTATCTATTATTTACATTTACAAAATGTGAAGATATTAAAAAATCCTCTTCTTTTGCTAACACCATCACCAACCCTTCAACCTTACCTCTTGTATACCAGTTAACAACCAATTGGTTGCTTCATCGCTTTTCGGAATCGTAACCAATGGTTAAGCTAAGAACTTTAGTTAAAACCAGTTAAACTAGACCATCAACATGTCTACACCATTGGTCAAAGCTTCTTGTTGCTGTACATACCGATTTCTTTGGGTGGTTGTTCTGTGCGGCGCGCACTAGGGCCCCAAAACCTAATGCGATCTCGGTGTATCAATCTATCTGCACACCATTGTTCAAGGCTTCTTGTTGCTGGACGTGTGATATCAAAGGGCGGTGATCCTGCGTGTCGAGCACTGGCAGCCTCAAAAGCTAATGCAAATTTCGACCCGGTTCATGATGTGCCTCTGGGCACGGTTTTCATACAGAATATGGGTCATAGCAAGTTTCATCACTCACGGGTCAAACGAGTTAAACGAAAAAAAAGTCAGCTAAAAAGGAGTAATGTATGAGAGATCAAAAGGGTTAATGCCAACTGTTATGCGAAGAGAAAATAGTAAAAACTAAAAACTGAGACCAGAGGTGTGCAAAATCATTTCAGTTCCAAACATTATTAGTCCAGTAGGTCCAAACTAATGGCAATTGTTCTGTGGATACATAACAATGCGTATATAGGAAAAAAAGTACCTACGTATTATTTCTTCGAATAAGTCTGGTAATCGGGCCCGACGTCACGCGATCCGCTATTGATATAAGGTCCCCGGAAAGTTGCTTGAGGTGGTAGTGGTTTTGATGAATCAATAATCGGAGCCTTTGATGACCTAGTCCTGGTTTCAACATATAACTACCATTTCAAGAAAAGATAAAAGGAACAAAAAACCAATGCAAAAAAATCCGACCCGTTTCGTAATAAACCAATTTAGCAGGTCATATAACTCATAAGCATTTGAAAACTCTTTTAGCAACTTCCAAGTTCCAACCCATTTGACCCGTTTCCATTTCAACTAAGTTATAAAGTTTGACCCATTCGAAATCAAACACAAGCCACATAAACCAATTAAAAAGGTTGACCCGTTCGATGACGGACAGTGAATAATCTACTTACGCCATGTAAAATGGGAACGCTAAACCCGCACTTGCAAAAGCTAGTAAGCCTGCGGCTACAATGACGTTACGTCTTCTCGACATGAAGATTTCTACAATCTAAACACACGAATATGAAAATGATAATCTGCAAATTAACAAAAACATGTTAGTTAATTTAAAATTCAAGTTACATAGTAAGCAAAAGCAAAGTCAAGTTACACCCTTTATAAAATTTAAAAATTCCTTATAACAAATTACTAATCAAAATTCATCAACAGAATAACTGAATCCAGAATTTGAATATCAAGACTAATTAAATCATAACGAATTTATAAATTTAACTTTCAAAAACCATTATCAATTAAGATATCAAGTTTCCCCAAATCAAAAACCCTATAATCTAACTTGAAATTTGCAACAAGTTCGCAAAGATATGATTTTTAAGAAACCCTGATAACATAATCACAATGAACAATCAGAAGTCCAAATCTTTTTAATTTTCTGTAATATGTATTGACGAATGAAGCCACCAAAAACCCTAAAAATTCAAGATCATGCTTATACGGAAATAGATAGAAATTAAAGAATCAAACTGAAATACCTGATAGTGAGATTGATTCAGTATAATATAGCTTGATTTAGTTGTGGTGTGAGGATTTCAAAGCAGAGATTGGTTTGAGAGATGTTGAACCGAGTGAGAGGTCATATGAACGGATCCGGGTTAAACATCGGGGGAAGTCGGGGCTCCTGATAATCCGATAAGCTTATCATTTTACCTTTACATTAACCCGACTCGCCCATGACATTAGGGTGTGTTCCCGAGTTAAAAATCCCTCCCCATCCCTTCCCTCCATGTCTTTCCAAATTGAAAAGACTATTATCAGGAAAAAAAACCTCATTTTCCCTCCCCTCCCCTCCCCTCCCCTGTTAAGTGAGACCGTGAGATAAAGTTTAGAGACTATTAGGTATTCTGTTTGATTCTTACAAGAAGTTTTTTCTCAAATTTATTTTCTCAAATTTATTGGGTTTTTTCTTCTCGATTTGTGTATACTGTACTGGATTAGAACCTCGTGTATTACACGGGTTGAATAAATATAATTTTATATATTAAATTAAAAATCAATGTATTTTTAAAAACCTCATTTATTACCCGTGTTGAGTAAATATAATTTTATATATTAAATAATAAAAAGTAATATATTTAAGAACCTCGTTTATTGTGCGGTTTGAATAAATGTAATTTTATATATCAAACAATAAAAAAAATTATATTAAAAAAAACCCTGTATATTCACGGGTGGAAGAAATGTAATTTTTTATACTAAATAATAAAAAAATTATATTTAAAAAAAACTCCGTGTGTTATTATTTTTTAAATTAGGTTAATTCTATTTTAAATTTTTTGTTTGATTAATAAGTTGTTTAATATAATTTTCCATAGTTAACAATAACCAAACTATAAATTAGCAACTTTTTGTAGTTTTAATAGTTGTAACATATGTATCGGGTGTTTTTCAAAAAAAAATTGTTTTTTTAACTTTTAACTCAAGCTAGAACTGAGACCCGCCGCAATGCGGCGGGGATTCTTTAGTTATAAATAAGTCGATTTAGGACCCGCACGTTATGTTAAACCTGTCAAACGGGAAAAAAATAAACGATGTAAAAACGTTCACCCACACACGCACGTTGCGTCGTCTTAACTCGCAAAATTTAGAACTAAACGTAAAAACGTTAAACCAAAGACGCACGTTGCGATGTGTTAAGTCAAAAAATTTAGAACCAAGCATAAAACGAAAAATTTGCGGAAAATGAAAACTATAAAGGACCAAAGTTGAAAGTAAACAAAGTTGCGAGAATAGATTGCAAAAGATAAAAATTTTTGGGTTAAAAGTAATTTATGAAATACTTTTTGATGAAAAGTAAAAAAATCATTTTTTTGGAACACCCCCAAAGCCAAGGTCACGACAACCATATGCATAACCATTTTTTTCTTTAGAAAACCTCCAAAGCACACCCCGCGTTGCAGCAGGGCGTAAAACGGTGTCAAATAGTACTAATGTTACACAACCGTCATTGACCACCAACACTGACTCGACCTAGGATCTGCGTGTTGCGACAAACCTATCAAACATGAAAAATAGAGGTAAAAACATTGAACCACACATGCATGTTACGCCGTGTTCACTTGCAAAATTTGAAACAAAACATAAAAAAGTTGAACCACACTCGTACGTTGCGTTGTATTAAGTAAAAAAAATTTAAAACTATACGTAAAACGAAAATTTGCCAAAGATGAAAAGTATAGATGACAAAAGTTGTGAAGTTAAATTGCAAATTATGAAAAGTTTTGGGTTAAAGTTAAAAAAACAAATTATGTTGGGTTAAAATTGCAAAAGCTAAAAACTTTGGGTTAAAAGTAAAAAATCAAGTTTAGTTTTGCGTTAAAGTTAAAAAATAAATTATGTAGGGTTAAAATTCCAAAAGCTAAAAACTTTGGGTTAAAAGTAAAAAATCAGGTTTTTTTTTGAAAAACTCTCAAAGCACAAGGTACAAGTGGTTATGCACAAAAAACTTGCTTATTTATATACTAGTGGAAATGTGTTTATTTTCTCATTTTAAAACCCTTTGACTTGTTAGTTTTAACCCAAAGCTTTTCAACTTTTCAATTTAACCCCAACACTTTCTTATTTTCAACTTTGTCCCCTTATAATAAATAACATTAATTGAAACAATTCTTTTTAGTTTAGATAAGACTTTACGATTTGAAGTTAAGTTTATGCCAATAATTTAGAGTTGATAAGATTTATATTAATTTAATTAATATTTAATAATTTAAATAATAATTAGCTACAATTAAGGATGCTCTGGAATAATGACAAGTGTACCTTTATCGGTTTCTTTTATTATATAGATAGATAAGCATTATTGCCTAGTGAAGATGGATACGATCAGGTGGTTCCGCTAGTGTCACGATGATACTCTAGTAGTCCATCAGAATTCCAAATTTACCATAAAAAAAGACTCACTATTTTTTTTTGGTTTCATACCCCTAGACTCATAGTGATTCGGTTTAAAAAAAAACTTGTAAGAGTTAACTTGTTTTTTCTTTATTGGTTTGACCAGTTTAACTGTTTTACCTCAATAGTTTAAAAGTGATCAAAATACTTCCTATGGTTACTATTATTTTTTCGTTATGTTTTTTTAGCATTAACTATGTTGAAAACATTTTTTTAACTAGAATGATATTTTGATAAATGTATGGATAAAAGTAAGAGTATGTTGTTGTACATGGAAAATTTCTCCATCTCTCCCTATTCATCATCACCAACCACCAGATGACATCATCACCATCAACCATCACCTCTCGACTGTCACCACAACCAGTTGCCACCGTAACCACCCCTACCTACCCATCGTCACCTATGCCACCACTACTTGCCGACCATAGATCGAAGCATGGATCTGAGCGAAACAGCTGGATACCACAACCACTAGCACCAAGACTTCTTCGATTTGTTCAAGTTGAACCTTAAACTACTATCATCATCGAGTTTGACGATAAAACCTCTAAAACCTAATCGTCGTCGTTTAGTGCTTGAACCACTAGGTGGCCAAGGTGGGTCGATGTTGCTTTAACCATCGTTTGGATATGAGCGAAACATGTGGCCAGGGTTACGCCACATAGGAGATTTCAGCAGCCGCTGGTAGGTTGGATTTTGGTAGGCTGGTGGAGTGGGTGGGGATGGTAGTGGTTTATGGTGGTGATAGCGGTGTTGGCGGTGGTGGTGGGTGTTGTTATAGATGGTAGAGAGAGAAAGATAAGGGTGATGAAGTGAGAAGAATGATTTTTCTTATTTATATAAATATTTTTTTCATAATATCAATAAAAATGGATTTTTTTGAATTACCAATAAATAATTAAATACTTGTATGTAAATTATCGAAATACCCTAACTTTTAATTGAGTTAGAACAAGGAAACAAACTAAACACCATTTTGTTATGGAGTATAGGTACATGATGTTTGGTGGACTATACCATTTGTTTAAACAAAGTTAGACATCTGAGTATTAATAAATTCAGTTCCATTATCACTCTAAACATTTTTACTTCAACTTCAAATTGAGTTTTTACAAGATTTACAAAACTGACAATGTTTTCAAAAACTTCAAACAGATAAACCCACATAGCTCTTGTATAATTATCTATTATAGTAAAAAAATTTATGAGTTATGAAACCTGACGACGGGGGTAGCCCAAGGATAAACAAAATGATTAATATGCAAAGAGCTTAAAAGGTTGAAAGGTTCATCGGATGAAAAGCTGTAAAATGAGGAAATCGAGAAACAGTAATCAGTCATGTCTAGAGACTCGTCCCACCAACTCATGCTCACCAACTCACAAAGTCAGAGCAGGTCTGCACAAGCACACTCTATTAACCAGGGGTCCAAAGCCTTCAACCCCAAAAGGGGAAACCCTCCATTTGCAAACAGGTTTCGCTAGTATAGTTTATGCTATTTCAGGAGATGTCTTCCACTATAAGAAGACAGCTCATGTACACTTCTAAGACATTCCGAAAAGGCAGAGATTCCTTAATCTCTAGTCATTCAAAGAGTTCTTTGTCACCTCCAAACAACTCTTCATCACTTTCATTCTATTTGCTTTCTTTTCTGGATTCGAGCTGGCCTCGGAGAAAGAACCTCAAAGCAAATAACAAGAACATACTAGTGAACCTCCTTCCACGTTTTGCAAACGTGGAGGGACCCCGTGACCTGCGTTAGGCAAAACTGAACCCTTCAGCCCTTTTGCCTAACCAACTTAGCTACCATCCTTGGTCCCGTGTTTGTTGCATCAACAAGTTGGCGCCCACCGTGGGGCTACGCCGCTGTTTCTCCTCAAAAGAGACCTGGTAAGTGTAGCTCCTTTCACTCAAAACCACCATGTCAGAAAGTGGATCTCCGGAAGAGGTAAACCAGATCCTTAACACCTCTACCCCGGGAAGTGGTCAAGCTCACACAACAATAACAACGCCTTTTTCAACTCCGGGGAGTACACCCGAGTTCCTTACCTTTAACACACCAACCCCATCCAGATCTGGAGCTCCGTCTCCCAACGTTGGTGTGTCAGACACTCCGGCACGTGTTGAACTTACCCCCGAGGGGGTCGCTAATAACTTCCTTGAGCTAAGATCACTTCTTAACCAACATGTGAACAGAGAAAGGGAAAAAGGGGTAAGGATTCGTCTAGATTACGACGAACCTGAGCCAACATTGTCTCCTGGGCCACCTCTACCACCCTTTGTTACAAGAGGTGAGGCCGGTCCCAGCAACCCTTCAAACCTTCACCCTTATCTGTCCACTGTGACAAACCCCACTGTTCATTCTATTCTCTCTTCCCAACCAACTGCTAGTGGTACTCCTCTGGGACACGAGTTAACACTCGACCAACTCCTACAATCCCCGGTGACCAGTTGTCCCACTTCTCTAACTACCACATGGGAGCAAGCCCTGTCCGTGCTCCCTTTAGCACGAAGTGCTGTTGCCAGCACCCCTCTTGGGGTAAGTTGCTCAGTTGGTCCGGGAAGCCTTCAAGGTTTCAATTTCATACCCAACATGATGTCTCAGATGATGGCCAACTTCCCCTGGCAACACTTTATCAATCAAGTGCTTGCCACCCAGGGAAACCATGGCAATAACAACAACGTAGGTACGAGACCTGAAGAAGACCTGGCTAAACCTTACAAGCCAAGTAATCTTTCATGCTTTTCTAGACAGATAGCTGATTATGATTTTCAGTCTAAAATCAAAATGCCAGCTCACATCAGAACGTATGATGGGACTGAAGATCCCGAAGATCATCTTCAGATCTTCACTGGAGCTGCTCGAATAGAAAAATGGACGAATGCTGAATGCTGTCTAATGTTCATGCAGACTCTTGTTGGGTCCGCTAGAATCTGGTTCAACGACCTACCTGCTCAAAGCATTCGAAGCTTCGACGATCTCAGCAGAGGTTTTCTGGCAAACTTCTCCCAACAAAGGAGGTACGTTAAAGACGCAACAGTGATCTTTCAGATAAAACAACGTGATGATGAAAGCCTACGGGCATTCATTGAACGATACAAGAAAGAAGGGCTAACCTATGTGGGGGCTGATGAGAAAATGAGGGTGGCCGGTTTTATGAACGCCATAACCTCCAAGTATCTCACACGAGATTTCAACAAATCTCTTCCCAAAACCTTGGAAGAAGCCCTTGAAAGAGCCGAGGCTCACATTCGGGGAGAGGAAGCCGTGGATATCAAAGAACAAAGAAAAAGGGGTCCTGGCTGGCGAAGCAGTAGCCCAGCCAGAAAGAGAGGAAACTTTAACTCTTATGACAGACGCTCAAAGGGTTCAGACCCTCGAAGGGTTGAAGGGCGAAACCCTTCAAGCAGAGATAAAGGCATGAGTTTCACTCCCCTCACCAAAACCCCTCAAGAAATCCTGGCGACGGAAGAAGTCAAGCAAAACTTTAGACCTCCCAGACCTCTTCCCAAGAGTCGAAAAAATGAGAACTCCACTCAGTTCTGTGAATTCCATGAAGAAAAGGGACATCACACCAATGACTGCTTCCAACTGAAAAAGAGAATTGAAGAGGCTGTTAAGTCAGGAGAACTCGCCCATCTGGTAAAAGGGGTTCGAGACAAGATGGCTGAAGGCAAAGGGAAGGAAGTAAACATGGTATATTCTGATGAAAAGGTCCCTTACAAGAAGCGACGGTTGGAAGATTGGGAGTTTCAGTGTGTCTGCTTCCCCCCAACAAGGAAGGACCCACTTCCTGGTCCCCTTGTGGTTGAAGCCACCGTGGGCACCTTACAAACGTGTAAAGCATACATAGACACGGGAGCAGCCACTGAAATTATGTTTGAGAAATTTTTCAACCAATTGAGTAATGAGGAACGTTCAAGGCTTCAACCCTCCGGGACCTCCATAAAAGGTATCGCCGATGTAACCCTGAAGCCTTTGGGGCAAATAACCCTTGATGTCTGTCTTAAGGAGGGATCAAAGGAAAGAACCCGATCGCTAACCTTCGTGGTTATCAACATCCCTTCCAACTATGACGTAATCATAGGGAGGCCCGGACAATGTGCATTCTACATGGCAGTATCCGTTGGCCATGGCACTGTCAAATTTCCCACCGAAAGAGGAATTGCAACCCTTCAACCCTCTCAGGAAGCTTATCTAATCGAAGGGGAAAGTTCGAATGGTGAGAAGGACAAGCAAGGGTTAGTCATCAACCCTAAATACCCCGAGCAACGAATAAGGGTCAACCCCAACCTTTCTCAAGAGACCCTTTCATACCTTGAAAAGCTGCTGAAACATCACAGCGATGTATTCGCCTGGTCTCCCGAAGATATGACTGGGATCCCTCGAAGCATCGCTGAACACGAGTTAAGGATACCACCCAATGTAAAGCCGGTGGTTCAAAAGAAAAGAAGCTTGGCACCCGAGAGAAGCCTGGCAGCTTGCCAGGAGGTCGAAAAGCTTGTATCAGCTGGCATCCTCCGAGAGGTCAAGTACCAATCATGGATTGCAAATCCTGTTATGGTCAGAAAACCCGACAACTCTTGGAGAATGTGCATAGATTTTAAAGATCTTAACAAGGCTTGTCCCAAGGATTGCTACCCGCTCCCGGAAATTGATCTCAAGGTTGATTCTCTCACAGGGTATCCGTTTAAATGTTTTCTCGATGCATACAAAGGTTATCGCCAAATCCTCATGAAGAAGGAGGATGAAGAAAAGACAGCCTTCCACACCGACAAGGGCATTTTTTGTTACCAAAAGATGCCTTTTGGCCTCAAGAATGCGGGTGCCACCTACCAACGACTCGTCGACAATGCCTTTGAAAGTCAAATTGGTAGAAACATGGAGGCATATGTCGATGACCTGGTAATCAAAAGCAAAACGGAATACCAAATGCTTGACGATATCCAAGAAACCTTCAAAAACCTTAGAAAGATCAACATGAAGCTTAACCCGGAAAAATGCTCGTTTGGGTTTGATGAAGGAA
Organism: Helianthus annuus; assembly: GCF_002127325.2. Taxonomy (NCBI): domain Eukaryota; kingdom Viridiplantae; phylum Streptophyta; class Magnoliopsida; order Asterales; family Asteraceae; genus Helianthus; species Helianthus annuus. Next base: position 168,021,906 of record NC_035443.2, read on the forward strand.
AATTCCTGGGCCACATCGTTGGAAAGCAAAGTATCAAAGCCAACCCTAACAAGGTAAAAGTTGTCCTTGAAGCTAAACCACCAAGAACCAAGAAGGAGGTTGAAAGCTTGAACGGGAAGCTTGCAGCCTTGAAGCGTTTTACCTCAAAATTGGCCGAAAGATCTCTACCATTCTACAAAACGCTCAAGAACTGCTCAGATAAAAAAGATTTCAGATGGACCGATGAAGCTGAAGAAGCTTTCAATCAAATGAAACAGCACTTAGCTTCCCTACCTGATATCACAGCACCAGAAACCGGGGAGCTCATATCGGTGTACCTTTCAGTTGCCGACGAAGCCATCAGTGCAGTTCTCACTATTGAAAGAGACAAGGCTCAGGTACCCGTTTATTTTTTCAGCAAGACTCTAAAACTAGCTGAAACAAAATATCCTCCCCTTGAAAAACTCGCTCTAGCCCTGGTCCAAACAGCCAGAAGGCTTAGAAGATACTTCCAAGCACATCCTATACAAGTGGTCACTGACCAACCTGTCAAGAATGTGCTTGAAAAACCTGAGAACTCAGGAAGGTTGGCAAAATGGGCAGTGGAACTAGGTGAACATAACATCACCTACGTCCCACGAAAAGCCATCAAAGCTCAGGTCCTGGCTGATTTCCTAGTCGAAGTCCCAAGCCAAACAATTGAAGAAGTGAACACCACAACCGCTGAACCCTCCAACCCTGAAGCCTGGAAATTATTCACTGACGGGGCTTCAAGCGTTGAAGGGTCAGGAGCTGGTTTAGTCCTAATCAACCCTGAGGGGCTGGAATTCACGTATGCTCTCCGTTTTAATTTTCAGACCACCAACAACGAGGCTGAATACGAAGCATTGATCGCCGGTCTACGACTGGCCAAAGAAATGAAAGTCAAAAAGCTTGAAGTGTTCACTGATTCACTACTAGTATCAAGCCAAGTTAATGACAGCTATGTCGCCAAGGAGCCCAACATGAAAAAATACAAAGAAAAATCTAAGGAGTTAATGAACACCTTCCAGGCATGCAACATCAAACAGATTCCGAGATCCCAAAACAAAAAGGCCGATGCCTTGAGCAAATTGGCATCTCTCACATTCGCCCACCTCACGAAAAAGGTGTTGGTTGAAGTGTTGAAGGCCCGGTCGATTGATGAATTGGAAGTACAAGATGTGGTCACCGAGGAAGATCCAAATTGGATGACTCCTATCAAAAAATTCCTTCAAAACAATGAACTGCCTAATGATCAAACGGAAGCTGAAAGGGTAAAGATCAAAGCAAGACAATATGTGTTGCAAGGAGAAACTCTCTATAAAAAAGGTTACCTTGCACCATTGCTAAGGTGTGTAGGCCCTGAACAAAGCAAGTATTTGGTTAAGGAAGTGCATGAAGGAATATGCGGAGCTCATTTTGGAGCTAGGTCGGTGGTTGCAAAGCTCATGAACCTGGGATATTTCTGGCCTTCAATGCATCGTGACACCGTCGAGCAATTGAAGAAATGTGATGCCTGTCAAATCCACTCCCCAATACCAAAAAGTCCCAAACATGACTTGGTCCCCATAACCTCAGCATGGCCATTCCATAAATGGGGAATGAACATTGTTGGACCATTCCCTCCAAGCAAAGGGGGAGTAAAATTCCTGTTGGTAGCAATTGACTACTTCAGCAAATGGCCAGAGGTTAAACCCCTTGCCAAGATCACAGGAAAGCAAATCATAGACTTTGTTTGGGAGAATATCATATGCCGCTATGGGCTGCCAGGGGTAATTGTCACCGATAATGGGAAACAATTCGCTGAGAAACCCTTCAGCCTTTGGTGCAAGGAGTACAGGATCAACCAAATCTTCAGCTCAGTGGCTTACCCGCAGTCAAACGGTCAGGTTGAAAGGACCAACAGAAGCATAGTGGAAGGCATCAAAACAAGATTGGGGAGATATGAAAGTAATTGGCTGGAAGAATTGCCTAGCGTTCTATGGGCAATCAGAACAACAGAAAAAGCAAGTCACAGAAAGACACCTTACAGCTTGGTATTCGGATCCGAAGCCGTAATCCCCGCTGAAATAGGAGTTGTAACCCAACGAATTGTCAACATGGATCCCGAGGTAAACACACAAGAGACCATGTTGAACTTACAACTCCTAGAGGAGGCCCGGGATCAAGCAGCAATACAAGAAGCCAAATACAAGCAAAGGATGGAAAGCTACTACAACAAGAAGGTCAAGAACGAACGATTCAGGCCAGGGGATCTAGTCCTCAGAAACAACGAAGCAAGCAAAAAAGAAAATCAAGGGAAACTAGGCCCGAAATGGGAAGGTCCATACACCATCCTCGAAGCACACAAAGGAGGGTCTTACAAGCTGGGAGATCTAGAAGGCAAAAGGCTCCCAAGGCACTGGAACGGAAAAACCTTGAGAAAGTTCTATGTTTAGAAAGTTTGGTTTGTATCGAAACAAAAACCTTTTGTAAAAGCAGATATTGCTTGAATGAATGAAGTCATTTTATCAAACTTGTCTTTCTATCCTAATATCAGGTTGAGAACCTAGCAAAAAACTCCATGGCAAGGGCCATGTAAGGGGATGAGCTCCCAGGCCATATCGCTCAATAGGTTCAAGGGTTGAATGGACCTATATAAGGGGTGAGTTCCTAGATCAATACAACTCCATGAGATTTGTTAAGAAAAAACAAGAATGTCTCATAGACAGGTTTGAACAGCCTACACCAATCGTTCCTTAAGTCTAAAAAATGTACTCAATAAATAGACTTACGAAATCAAACAAATTACAACGAAATAAAGAAAAGGATAGATACTACGTCTTGATGATAAACACTAAGGCAAAGTGACTGCAGCACTGAACCCTTTAAAGTGTAAAAAACATAAAGACAAAGTAAACAAAGACAAGACAAGAAAATAAAAACAAGGGACAAAAGATAAACGAACTTATCAACTAAACATGCAAACCAAACCAAAAGCTACCCAAATTTCAAGCCAACAGAAAACAAGCTTGAAAGGTTAAAGGCTTCAACCCATTAACAACTACACAAAAAGCCTGAAGGGTTGAAACCTCACAAGGCAAACCAAGCAAATGGAGCAAACAAAAATAACACCAACAACAACCATCATGTCATAGTTAAGAAGGCCATAAAAGACCTTCAGAAGATAGTCAAAGCAAGCCCTATTGACTTGCAAATAAAACTAGTGTTCAATGGCCATACAGGCCTAACCAACCACAGGAACCTTAAGGGTTCCCAAAAACCTAACATTGTTTAAAACATTACAGACATTAAAGTGTTTGCTAAGAAAGCTACGAATAAATATCAGTTAACAGAAGGCTTGGAACCTTCAGCTTTAGACTTCTTGGCTTTCTTAGTCTTCTTCATCTTAGCACCTTCTTCACCACCAACCGCAGAGGTCTCTAAACCAGCATCCTTTGAAGCCTCAGGCAAACTCGAGAGGGTATCATCACTATCCCCAGAGTAGGACCTTTTCCTTGACAAGGAACCCAAAACCTCACCACAAACTTTCTCATTCAACCCCTCAGGCTTCAATTCCTGTAAAACAGACAAAGGCTTACCAAAGCAAGATGATACCTCATGAATAAAGGGGTAAGTTAGCCTTTCCATCTGCTCAACAGAAGCCTTGAAGATATCAGAAGCCTCAGGGCGAAAGATGGGTGACTTCTCCAAGGGTTGTCCAGACTCATGAAGTTTGTAGCCAGCAGTAAGGCCTTGATGCTTCCCCAAGTTCAAAAGCTTGGTGTAAACATCACCAAGGGCAGAGTTAAATTCCTTGGAATGCAAAAGATAAGTCACAACCTGCTGGAAACCATGCTCGATCAACCATTGATTGTCCGCAGTCACTTGACCAAATGAAGCTTTCAACCCTTCCTTTTCTTCACGAAAAGCCTGCTGCTGGACAGCTAAGGCCTCTCGATCAGCCTTCAACTTCAACAAGTTAGCTTCAAAGCTCTTCCTCAGGTCACCCATCTCAATATCATGCATCTTCTTCAAACCATCAACCTCCTTCTTCCACGCTGCTTCCTTCTCTGCAAACCCAGCTATTTCCTTCTTCATTGATGCTAGGGAGGATTTCATCTTATCCTTCTTCTTCGAGAAATCCTCATACTCCCGCATCCTTTGGCGAAACCGAGTAATCCCTTGGGGAAGCATGGCAGCAAGGTTACAGGTGGTTAAAACCATGCGAGATAACATAAAGTCATCGTCCATCTCAGCAATGGTTTCACGAACAGAGGGAGGAGCAAGATGACTAAGAGCATCCTCACAAACGGCAGCATCCTTGAAGGTATCATCATTCTTCACTTGCCAAGCAGGCACATAAACACCTTCAGGGTCCAACCCTTCAGCGTCCCTGCTTGAAGATTCTTGAACAGGAACAACCTTCTTGCCTCGAACCTTCTTGCCATGAACAACCAACTCCTTATCTTGTTCAACACCCGCTTCAACCTGATCCTCCGAAACCTCAATATCATCAGTCAAATCCACTGGCTCAGTGGAAGTGGATTGAGGACCAGCTTTCAGCAAACGACGAGAAGATCGGCGACTTGACGACTTGGGGGCAGTAGACTTGGTAAAACCCTTAACGTTGGCAACACTAACATAACCCGTGCCCTCAAACCTTTGCTCGGAAGTCCTAACAACAACATTCTCACCCGGAACAGACGGGGCATCTTCAAACACAACGTCGGACGTATCGTCACTCTTGATGAAGTCCAAAGCAGACATAACTGGTAAAAACAAAACAAAAGAAAATAAGGCATAAGCAAAGCAAAATAAGAAAAGGCATAAGGGAAAAAATGCATACCAACGCCATTTCTCATTAACACCGGATCCCGATCGGCTTTTCCCCAAATATTACTAACCCCTAAAAGCACTAACAAATGTTCGGGAAAGGGACGAACCCTCGAAGGGCACCCCCGAATGGCTGAAAGAAAGGCATCGTTCAACTCTGACTCAGAAGGCTCCGGATCATTGAGAACAGCATCCGGACGCCTCCACACCATTTTGAAAGGAATGATAGAATCAGAAACCCAGAAAAACCGATCCTTCCAGGACCCAAGCGTTGTAACCATGGATGAAATAAGACAAGTATCAACCTTTGATGTCTCAAAGGTGAACCAATCACCATTTTTGGCTAAACGAAAAAATCTCCGAAAAAGCAACAAAGAGGGATCATACCCAAGAGCACGACACAACATTTCAAAGTGCAAAACCCTAGCCATCCCCTTCGGATGAACTTGCCCAAAAGAAACACGATAATATTCAAGCAAGTTCAAAACGAAAAACGAAAAAGGGTAACGAAGATTAGACCACTGAAAGTGACGACAATACAAAGCAATCGAACCAGGATTTGGTTTGTTAACAGAAACATCGCAAGCAGGGGCAGTTGGATTAAATTTCTTATCAATACCATATTCAAGACAAAACAGGTCTACCTCCTCTTGTGTCATTCGAGAGAATGACCTCGCTAAATCCTTAAGGGCACCCATGATTGAACAAAGTAAAAGTGAAAATGGAGAAGAGAAACTAACCTGAGGAAGGAAACTGTGAATGATTGTAAGTAAAATGAAGAAATTTTACAACTTTAAAATAAATATGAGAGTAAAGTAGGGGTAATAAAGGTAAATAAATGATTCCTGCAAAACCGCCGCCTGACACATGTCAATCAAATCAACTGTCAAATCGTTTCAAATTCAAAATTCAAAAAAGTAACTGCCTCAAACCTTTCAAGCCTCCAAGCAACGAACCCTTGAAGCCTTTAAAAGACATGCATAAAAGTCAGAAGTCTTTGAGCATACTACCCCAAAAACCTCTGACTTGGGGGGCTGACGACGGGGGTAGCCCAAGGATAAACAAAATGATTAGTATGCAAAGAGCTTAAAAGGTTGAAAGGTTCATCGGATGAAAAACTGTAAAATGAGGAAATCGAGAAACAGTAATCAGTCATGTCTAGAGACTCGTCCCACCAACTCATGCTCACCAACTCACAAAGTCAGAGCAGGTCTGCACAAGCACACTCTATTAACCAGGGGTCCAAAGCCTTCAACCCCAAAAGGGGAAACCCTCCATTTGCAAACAGGTTTCGCTAGTATAGTTTATGCTATTTCAGGAGATGTCTTCCACTATAAGAAGACAGCTCATGTACACTTCTAAGACATTCCGAAAAGGCAGAGATTCCTTAATCTCTAGTCATTCAAAGAGTTCTTTGTCACCTCCAAACAACTCTTCATCACTTTCATTCTATTTGCTTTCTTTTCTGGATTCGAGCTGGCCTCGGAGAAAGAACCTCAAAGCAAATAACAAGAACATACTAGTGAACCTCCTTCCACGTTTTGCAAACGTGGAGGGACCCCGCGACCTGCGTTAGGCAAAACTGAACCCTTCAGCCCTTTTGCCTAACCAACTTAGCTACCATCCTTGGTCCCGTGTTTGTTGCATCAACAAAACCCTACACACATACACTCTCCTTTATTATGCACAAAAGATGTTCGATGAAATGCCATAGTAAAAGTGTTTCATGAGACTTGTATGTTTTGGTTTAGGATTAAAGATTTGAAAAGGATTATGTTTCCTTTGCTGAATTGATGTGATCATAAACAAGTTAATACGAGGGATGAACTCAAAAAACTAAAAAGTGTGTTGGCTGTATCAACTGAATTGGGGATTTCGATTACGGAGACAAAAATTCTAATGGAAAAGGTAACTGCTCTAAATTAAATGTATAGATATATCTTTTATTAAGTTATAATGCCTATGACAGTTGTTTTATATATGTAAATAGAATAGAATGTTATGAGAGGGTGAGGTTTCTTTAAAAAAAATCTATTTTTGTGAGAAGTGTGAAGAGGCATTATAATTGACATGTATGCATCATGTTTTGGACTTAGGCATGATGTTTTGGGTTGTTTTGGCAAGAAAAACACCAAACCTAAAAATTTAAAACACAATGCAACAGTGGCGGATCTTGACCTAAAACTCAGCATGGGCTGATGTTTTTTGGAGATAAAATCAGTCTGGACCGAACCAATACATATTTAAAAAAATTCTCGAAAACCTGAAATTTAACACTACTAGGCGAAAAAACCGAACGGGCCGAGGCCCGGTCCGGCCTCCTCTAAGCTCCTCCCCTGCAATGCCATATATTATAGGCATGAAATTTAAAACACAACAAAAACACACTACTTAACGTTCTTGGCATGGTGTTTTAAGTTTTAAGCCTAGAATTCATTGCATTGTGTCTTAAATTGTTATGTTTGGTGTTTTTCTTGCCAAAACAACCTAAAACATTATGCCCAAGTCCAAAATATGATGCTTACATGCTAATTCTTATGCCTTCTCACACTTCTCACGAAAAGTGTCATTTTTACAGGATCCTAAGACTGTTATGAGAATATCAAAGTTCATGAGGATTTAGGGGGTGTTTCACTTAGCTTTTTGAAACAACTTATTGACTTATTGGTTTTTTGAAAAAAGTCAAAATAATGTTTGGATAAGTGAAAATAACTTTCTGAAACAACTTTTTGTATAAGGTGGAAAAGTCATTTTAAAAAGCTAGGAAAACTTTATTGGAATTGATCTTATTCCATATTTTCCTCTAATTGATTGCCTTCCCTTTCACGGCTCCTTAATCTTAGCCTTTCCTTTTCTTTGGTTTTCTTCATTGTATTTAACCAAATGGTTGTGGTTGTATTAGTTGAACAAGATCAATAAAACTCATGAATGCTTTTGATTATCATTTTATATGGTATCAGAGCAGGATTAATCATACTCACCAAACCCTAGCCGACCAATAGCCATATCAGTTGACAAGAAATCTGATGGAGGCGCGATTCTTCAAATCTTCTGTTCCAGTGAGTCGTGAAGGAACCCTGAGCCAAAAGCCGCATAAATTGATCCAAAATTATGCCGAACAAGTTAATATACTCGAGCACTGTACGTTCTGCGGGAAGGATGGGCATTCATATGATGGGTGTTTCAAACGGAAAGGTTATCCGGTGTGGTGGCCGGGAAACCGAAAGCGAGGTGGACTAAAACCGAAGGCAGCCTGCATCGAGTCTAAGTCCAGCAGGATTCCAGACCTAACTAGTAAAGATGAAGTTGATGACGATTGGATTATGGACTCGGGTTCCACCGATCACATCACGTATATTGCAGACATTCTTGAGAACAAAACGAAAAGATATTTTGAATCCCCTGTTGTAATTCCTAATGGGAATGCCATACCTGTTGAAGGGAGAGGGGAATGTGTTTTACCAGGAGGAACCAGAATTAAAGGGGTTTTACACATCCCTAAGTTTACTTGTAATCTTTTATCGGTCAGGAGATTATGTAAAGACCTGCAATCGGCCATAACATTTTTTCCTGATTTTTGTGTAATGCAGAAACTTCACACGAGGAGCTTGATTGGTGTGGGGGAGTGCAAAAATGGTCTATACCGAATGGGGATGCTCAGAAGAGAAAAGAAAGCTATGACGACAAAAATGGATGTTTGGCACAAGAGATTGGGTCATGCTTCCGGTAACAAACTTACTCACATAGACTTTCTTGGCAATCGTTCCTTTAATGAAGTATGTGATTCTTGCTCTAAAGCAAAACATACTAGACACCCTTTTACAAGAAGTAATATTAAAACCAAGGATTGTTTTGAACTTCTGCATTGTGATATTTGGGGAAAATACCGATTCCCATCTTTTTCAGGGGCAAGTTATTTTCTAACCATAGTTGATGATTTCAGTAGAGCTACTTGGGTTTTTCTTTTAAAATTCAAGCATGAAGCTAGTCATTACTTAATATATTTTCACAAACTAATAAAAACCCAATTCGGAAAATCAGTCAAAAGGATTCGAAGTGACAATGGTGGGGAATTCACCTCGAATGACATGCAAAAATTTTACAATGAGCAAGGGATTTTGCTTGAAACAACTTGTCCACATACCCCACAACAGAATGGGGTAGTCGAAAGAAAACATAGACATTTGCTTGAAATCGCTAGAGCCTTGAGGTTTGAAGCAAATTTACCTAAGAAATTTTGGGGAGAGTGCGTTTTAACTGCTCCTTACATCATTAACCGTTTACCCTCCACTATTATTGGAAATAAAACACCTTACGAGGTAATTTTCAATGAAAAACCGGACTATGCTTCTATGAGAGTTTTTGGGTGTCTAGCTTATTATTGGAGCACCGAAACCAAAGGAGACAAATTTGAAGAGAGGGGGAGACCAGGGGTGTTTTTAGGGTATCCACCAGGAACAAAAGGTTACAAAATTTATGATATAGTTAATAAGAAAATTATAATATCCAGAGATGTGAGATTTCATGAAGACAAATTTCCTTTTGACAAGGTTTGTGAAACAGAAAATTTACCTTGTGAAATAGGAAATTTAACAGACCCGTTCGATCCATACTTTCATGTGGCTCAAGATGAGAATTCACATGAAACTATGGACCCTAACGACTCTCTCGGAACCCACGAAGCTAGTGACAATGTGGGTATCAACCAAAGCCCAACAGTTGAAGGTCCACAACCACAAGTAGAAAATCAAAACAATGAAGTCCAAGAAAAATCATCAGACCAATCGATTCGGGCCCAGGAACAGTTATCAGATGAACAGGACCAACTAGGTCGACCACAACGAAACCGTTCACAACCAAAGCATCTTGACGACTACATCGTTAAGCTACCCCCATCGGTTGACAATGCACAAACCGCACCAACTCAGGCCTCCTCAACGGTACACTCCTTATCTAATTTTGTATCATATAATAACTTTTCTGCTTCTCACAAAGCCTTTTTAGCGGCAATCGATTCGACCAATGAGCCGAAATTTTTCCATCAGGCTGTCAAAGATAAGCGGTGGATTGAAGCTATGAAGAAAGAAATACGAGCTCTAGAAGAAAATGCAACTTGGACATTGGAAGATTTACCTGATGGGAAACACGCCATTGACTCGAAATGGGTTTATAAAATCAAGTACAAGCCCAATGGAGATGTTGAAAGGTACAAGGCACGCCTAGTGGCAAAGGGCTTTACTCAAATGGAGGGTGTGGATTATCATGACACTTTTGCTCCAGTTGCCAAACTTGTCACAGTCCGTACTCTCTTAGCCGTAGCAGCCAAAAGAAACTGGTTAATTCAGCAACTCGATGTTAACAACGCATTTTTACATGGTGACTTGGATGAAGAAGTATATATGAAAGTTCCCCAAGGCTTTGTCAAAGCAGGAGAAACGAAGGTGTGCCGATTAAGGAAGTCGATTTATGGGTTAAAACAAGCCTCAAGAAACTGGTACCAAAAGTTCACCAACGCTTTGCTGGAGCTTACTTTCAAGCAATCTAAGGCTGACCATTCTTTGTTTACTTACCGACAAGGCAATAGCTTCGTGGCAGCCCTCATTTATGTCGATGATGTTATTCTCGTTGGTAACGACGCGTCCAAAATAGAACACACTAAAAGTGAACTTGACAAAAAGTTTAGCATCAAAGATCTCGGGAATCTAAAGTACTTCCTTGGAGTAGAAGTTGCCCGTACTCCTGAAGGGTTAGTGTTAAGCCAACGAAAATACACCTTGGATATTCTTAATGATTGCGGGATGCAAGGGTGTAGACCAAGCTCTATCCCTATGGAACAAAATCACAAGCTGGATAGAAGTGAAAGTGAACCAAAAGTTGATGCTACTCGATATCGTCGCATTGTTGGAAGACTTCTTTACCTACAAGCCACAAGGCCAGACATTGCCTACACGGTAAACATCTTATCTCAATTCGTTGCAGACCCACGACAGTCTCACATGGATGCGGTACATAGGATACTCCGTTATTTGAAGGCCACTCCTGGCCAAGGTGTGCTATTTCCACGAGCAGGAGGTTACAACCTCACCGCATACTGTGATTCAGACTGGCTTGGGTGTCCATACACTCAAAGATCAAGAACCGGTTATGTGCTTCTTTTGGGTGGAGCACCAATTTCATGGAAAACAAAGAAGCAATCTGTTGTATCCCGCTCCTCGGCAGAGGCAAAATATAGATCTATGGCATCCACTGTTAGTGAAGTCTTATGGGTTCGGTGGCTTTTACAAGAGCTCGATGTTGCTTCCTCTAGCCCTACTCCATTATTCTGTGACAACCAAGCTGCTCGGCACATTGCAAATAATCCGGTTTTTCACGAACGAACTAAGCATGTTGAAATGGATTGCTACTTCGTTCGTGAAAGAATTGATTCCAAAGAAGTTCAAACCTTTTCCATCGACACCAACATGCAAATTGCTGATCTTCTCACCAAAGGATTAGGCGCTCAACAACTTCGGTTCTTACTAGGCAAGTTGGGAACTCGAGACCTACACGTTCCAACTTGAGGGGGAGTATTGGAATTGATCTTATTCCATATTTTCCTCTAATTGATTGCCTTCCCTTTCATGGCTCCTTAATCTTAGCCTTTCCTTTTCTTTGGTTTTCTTCATTGTATTTAACCAAATGGTTGTGGCTATATTAGTTGAACAAGATCAATAAAACTCATGAATGCTTTTGATTATCATTTTATAAACTTGGCTTTTTGAAACTTCTTTTAACTTTTAATGAAATATTACCTTGTTTCACCTCATAAGCTCATCCAAACACTTCTTTTTAGAACAACTTATTGACTTATAACCTCATAAGCTCATCCAAAACCGGATAATTCGATCTTGAACACCCCTACCTGTGACCTGTGTTACAACCTTTGAAAGCCTAAACAATCCAGCCCAAACCCGAATGGTACTATGGTAGCAGGCCTGAAAAATACAAGAAATAAAACATGAGCCCTGTTAGATTGGAATAAAAGAAGTAAGTACTAAGAATCATGCAAATTTAACATGTCTACGATAATATGTACTTTTTATTCTCTTTATATATAAAAAGATTTCTGTATGTTATCTATAACTTCACTAATCATGTTTTTTACTCTCTTCGAGTGACGGAACGAGAAATTATTTGCTGGGGGTGCGGATGAGTGGTTCAAGCATATTTTTAGAGGATGCGATTGAGTTTTTTGCCTAAAAAATACACTATTTTTTTTCCACGCCCCTGCTCTCTTCATTCATTCGAACAAGAAGAACTTCTTACAAAGAGAATCCCACAATTCAACGGTCCATTCCTTTGTAAAGTCACCTAATCAATGATATGACACATTTCAATACTTGTTATTAATTGTTCATTCCACAAATATTTATGTTTTTGGATTTCCAATTTTAGTTTGTCACTAGGTTACTAAAAAGTATTATGTGGATTGGGCCTGATGTGTACCTAATAAGCTGAGTTGTATTAGTTGTAAGTCAAGAAGTTAACAATTTGTTAGGTTAGTTGTGTTAGTTGTATGTGGTAGTTCATATGTGGTGTTTGTTTTTTTTTTTTTAAAAATTTGTGCAACCTCTTCTGTCTGCCACCATCCACCATCCACCATCCACCATCACTGTCTACCACCACCGTCCACCATCACCACCCACTACCACCGTCCACCACCACCATCACCGTCCATACACCGCCACCAGTTTATTTTTGAAGTCTACATACGTTTAAAAAAAACAGTCTTCTTCTTGCAGACTGCAAAGGTTTGGTCCACCTCTTCTTCTACAGATGTGTGTAGCTGTGGTTCGCAAACTACAGACATTTTATCTCTCAAAAAACAAAGAACAACTTAGTGTATGGGCTATAAAAGGGTAACAATGTAATAGTGTAGGGTATGAATGAAATTAAATAACAGCTCTCCCTCTCTTATCTCTTTTAACTCTCATTAACGAACTTTCAAGAACCATTCAGCTAAGGTTCTTCTGAGCGTTAATCCACTCGATCATTGTTCAATCAATCTCGCGTTCACTCAATTTGAAACCGTATCAATAGCCGTTGATAATGAGTTTATTGAAGATAGCAAGTGGTTCATGGTAGTTTACTTGAAAAAAGACATGTTTAAAACGGTGAATTTGAGTCTAGTATCTTTTTTTTTTAAGTGATACTAGGTGAAACTAATAAAAAAAATGGATTGATAGACAACGTTTGAAACATTGATGTGCACGTTATCCAACTTTTGTATAAAACAAGAGTATGTGCATCTATGTTATATGCGATGCTAATTTTAGTTCTTTTTTTATTGAAAATTATCTTTTATTATATATTTTTACATATAAATTATGGATGGGTTGTGGTTACATTACAAAAATTTTCACCTCACAAAAGTGTATGAAAAAAGTGAAGCTTAAAAAAAGAAAAAAAATGTGAATCATGGAATAAAAAATTGTGCATTACACGTAGAAGTGTTAGGTATGACTTTGGCCTGAACACTATTTTGACAAAAGCTCATTGAAACAAGTTGGAATTGTTGTTTTAATAAGCTGAGGGTGCAAAGTGTAAATAAAAGAAGTTATAGGATGAACCCTGGGTCCTGGGATAGCGACAAGACGGTGGGGTTCATGTGCCTTTCTTTTCGGTGGAAAAGGGTTCACATTTGTTATTTGACAGTCATGAACCGACAGAAGTTCAAAAAATGTTTTACATGGTTCAACTCAATGAACCGACAGAAGTTCAAAAAATGTTTTACATGGTTCAACTCACCGGCCTTGGGTGAGAAATACAAACCTTGTTTCACGGAAAGAATTAATGGGATCTTTAAACCAGGATCTTTGTCGAACTTTGAGAACTATAAGACTAGTTAGTGGGTGTGGTTTTGGGGAGGTCGCCGGGGAGCCGTCATAGATGTTTTCTTCGTTTGGAACACCGCCTTCCGTGCATAATTCGGTGAGCTCGGGGTCTCACTCCCGTCCACCCTAAAGGTTTATATTTAAAAAAGTGACCGTTGAACAACGCCTCTTTATAAAAAAAGATCAATTAATTTTTATTTTTTACACTATATAAACTTCTTATTTATACCAAAAAACTCACCGCACTCTTCATCTTTTATATATTCTCTTCATTCATCAATATCTTTTAAAAAATAGTCGCCATGAGTTCTTCATCGGACGAGGAAAATGCTGGAAGTTTTTTTTCTTATTTAAAGCGATGTTTGGGACGTCGAAAATTATTGCCGAGATAGAAGAAGATGGCGAGGGCGAAGGAACTTCACAACCAAGAATGAGGGGCGCTGCGTTAAATAGAGATTGTGAAGGTATATTATTTATATAAAATTTATATTTTTAAATTTATTTGGTGTTATAAGTTTCGTTATTTATTTTTAGGATTGTTTTGTATAATTTATTAAACTTAGTTTTCAACTTTATTTAAGGTGCTCATGAACGTTTGGTTGGTGACTATTTTGCTAAAAACTGTGTACACCGGCGAACAAGTTAGGCGTCAGTTTCGTATGAGTCGCCATGAACATTTGGTTGGTGACTATTTTGCTGAAAACTGTGTGTATACCGACAAACAATTTAGGCGTCAGTTTCGTATGAGTCGCCGATTGTTCGTACGTATTGCCAATGATTTGGTTAATTATGATGAGTTTTTCATACTGCATTACGATGCTAGAGGGAGAAAAGGTTTTACTACCTTTCAAAAATGCACTTCGGCACTTCATCAATTAGCGTTTGACATTGCTAATGATTCATGGGATGAATATTTAAGGATGTCCGCTAGAATGAGTCGGGAGTGTTTGTATGAATTTTTCAAATGTATTATGAGCCTGTATAGCAAGGTGTATTTGCGTAGACAAAAAAAAGAATATCAAAAAAGCTTTATGTATTCCATGAAGAGAGACATGAATTTCCTGGGACGCTAGGAAACACTGATTGTACGCATTGGCAATGACGTAATTTCCATACTGAATGGCGCGGTCAATTTATGTGTGGTGATATAGGTTATCCCTCAATAATCTTAGAAGCCGTTAGCACACAAAATTAATGGATTTGGCATGCCTTTTTTGGGGTTGCAGGTTCAAACAATGATTTAAACGTTCTTGCAAGATTTGAGATTTTCGATGAGATCATTAGAGGTACGGGCCCTGATTCTTCTTTCATGCTCAACGGGATGTCATACAAGCACTGGTATTACCTAGGAGACGGTATATATCCATCCTATACGACGATTGTTAAAACTATTCCAGGTCCCAGTGATGAATAACGAAAAAAATATGCGAAGTGCCAAGAATCGACAAGAAAAGATGTCGAACAGTTGTTTGGCGTGATAAAGGTAAAATGGGGGATAATAGAACAACCGACTCGTGCATATTTTTTTTTTGGATAGCCAACGAAACTTTTCATTAAAAAACCAAATCCAAACAAACACAACCCCAGCCAGAAAGCTGGACAACATAAAACAACAAAAACAAATGGAAGAAAAACAAAATTGACTGCTTACATAACTATATTAAAATCCCACCACTCCTGTCTAGAACCCACTTTGAAAGGAAGTTTCTTTTATCTCCGAATCACACTTTGAAAGGAAGTTTCTTTTATCTCTTCTATTGTCTTCTGAATCACACCTTGTCTTCCCGAAAAGACTTTTTCGTTTCTGGTCTTCCATAGAACCCACATTGTTTGAACTACAACCGCATGTATCATTTTCCTCATCTTCAGCTCCTCGGAATATCACTTATTTCTTGCAACAGTTCTGCAATGCTTCCTTCAGTATTCACCATCGGAATTTTTAACCAAAATGTTATAGGTTCCCAGATTCTTCTCGCAAAGTTGCAGCCAAGAAGAATGTGATCCGCCGTCTCTTCAGCTGCACCACATGTTTTGCAAATAACCTGAATCTGGTTCATACCTCTACTTCTTAAAGCGACTGCAGACAGAATTTTCTCTTCGATTGCTCTCCATACGAACATTATGCTCTTTGTTGTTACCCAGTTATTCCAAATAAAGGTGCATGGCGCTGAATTTAAATCAACATTTTGACTTAATGAAGAATTAACGTTCTTGACGCTGAACTCTTGGTGTTCATTATTCTTCCAGATCCATACATCGCCTCTGTTTAACAAGTTCTGTTGCCGTAAAAGATCATTCAAAGATTCCATTTCCTGTCTTTCTTCAATATCAGATGGTGCTCGACTCCATTCCCAGTCCCATAGCCGACCCCATTCATTGTTTTATAATTCTCCATAACTAATGCTTTTTTATTAGACGCTAGCTGGTACAAGTTCGGGAATTGGGCCCTTAGCGGATCCTGCCCAATCCATGTATCTACCTAAAATAATGTCTTATCACCCAAGCCAACTTCACTTCTCAAACTTGAGCTAATGTTTACATTATTTTTTATGAATTCCTTATTTTATCTCACCTATATTTTTCCATACGCCTGTCAAAGTTTTCTTATACGGAATCGATTCCACCTTTCTTTGAGAACTATGTATTGCTTTTATAACCTTTGCCCATAGATTATCCGGCTCCATTTTCAGTCTCCACCACCATTTTGCTAAAAGTGCTAAATTCATATCCTTTAATTTTCCGATTACGAGACCCCCAAAATCTTTTGAGGCTACAACTTTCTCCCATTTTACCCATCTAATTTTGTTATTTGTATTACATCCACCCCACAAGAACTTTCTCCGTATTCCTTCTAAAACCTTTATTACCCCATTCGGACACTTATAAAGAGACAAAAAGTAGTTTGGTAAACTACCGAGTACTGCTTTCACTAAAACAACTCTCCCGGAAAATGACAGAGCTTTCGCCTTCCTATTCGAGAGTCTCTTGTTAAACATGTCTATAACCTCTTTCAAATTTGTAATTCTATTCATATTTGCACCGACCTTTAAACCTAAGTAAACAAAAGGTAGTTTACCAGGTTTGCAATTGAAAACCAACGCCATATTACTCACTTCCTCCTCATTTATACCTACTCCATACAACTGACTTTTCCTTGGATTCACTTTTAACCCCGACAATAAGTAAAAAATGCGCAAAATTCTTTTAATATTTCTTACGTTATTCTCCTCCCATTCACCAACAAAGATTGAGTCATCCGCATACAACATATGTGTTAGGTATGGCCCGTCCCTAGGAAGTTTTATTCCCACAAAAATGTTATTTTCTTTAGCCCTCTCCATCATAACGTGTAGTGCCTCCATAGCCGTTATAAAAAGGAAAGGTGAAAGTGGGCCGCCTTGCCTTAATCCTCTTTTATAGTGAAATTCCCCGTAGGAGATCCATTAACCAAAATAGAACCCCTTCCCGCGAATAAGATTCCCATGATCCAATTTCTCCATTTTGCCGGAATCCCATATGGGTTAGAATGGAAATTAAAAATTTCCAGTTTAGAGTGTCATATGCCTTTTCTATATGGGCCTTAAACACAAACATTTGTTTCCCCGATCTCCCCGCCCAACCCAATACCTCATTCACTATCAAGGGGCCACCAATAATATTCCTATCCGACATGAAAGCCGATTGAACATTTGATACTATATGTTTAATGACAACTTTCATTCTATTGGCTAGGACCTTAGAAATGATTTTATTCACCACCCCCACTAACAAAATAGGTCTAAAATTTGAAAGAGTAATAGGGTCTAATACCTTCGGGATAAGGGCAATGAAAGAAGCACTGCAAGATTGATGAATAGATCCATGAATAAAAAATTGATTCATTACTTCCATGATTACAACCTTCAGCTCCTCCCAATATGCTTTAATTAGCTTAAATGTGATCTCGTCCGGACCCGGAGATTTGTTTATACCACACTCCCATATTGCGTTGCGAACTTCCTCGATTGAGAACGGAACAATCAAACTTTTAGCTTGAGCTACACTTAGTTTTTTGAACCCGCCTGGACCGATTCTTGGTCTTGAATCCATTGGTTCCTTGAATTTTGATTGGAAAGCTAATAAAAATTTTGTCTTGATTTCTCTCGGATCCGTCACCCAACTACCATCAATCCATAACCCACTTATTTTGTTTCTTGCAATATGGCTGTTTACAATTCTGTGAAAGTAGCTAGTGTTTTCATCGCCCAAACCTATCCATTTCACCTTTGCTTTTTGTTGTAAACCCGCTGCCAGTTTTTCATGCCAAAACTTGATACTCTTCTTGCAATCGTGCCACTTAACGATCTCGGATTCCGATAATTGTCTTTCCTCCACTAGATTATCCAATATTTTCAGATTGTTTTGAGCTTCTATCATGGTCTTTTCTTCTTCCTCTTTTCTAATCTTTCTCCATGCCTTTAATTCTTCCTTTATTGCCTTTAATTTTATCGCCATCACTTCATCTTTAAACCTGGAATCGCTACTTTTATTCAGCCCTCTCTTCCTTGCATCATCAAAACCAGGGATCGAGAACCAACTGTTAAATAATCTGAATGGGGATGGACCAAAACTGTTGTTAACTGTCGTCAAGATTAACAGACTATGGTCTGAAAACTCTCTATTTAGAGCCAATAGTGACGCGTTCGGCCACCTCCCCATAAAGTTATCACAAACTAGCATCCGATCTATTTTACTCAGATTTGTCCCATCTCCAGATAAAAAAGTGAACTTCATGCCCCCCATATTATACTCCTGAAATCCACCTCTGCTAATAAAACTATTAAAACACATAGCTCCACCTATATCGAACTGAGAATTAAATCTCTCCTCTGGGTACCGAACTTCATTAAAGTCACCCAATATTATCCATAACCCATCAATCGAATTCTTTGCTTCTAACAACTCTTCCTACATCCTCCTTCTATTAGCTTTTAACGTTGACCCATAAACATTTACAATAACCATATCCACATCCTCCCCAGTAACCTACCCTTTAGTATAATGTAATTATGGTTTTTTACCTCCGGTTCCTTTTTGAAAATACGCGGATTCCACATTGACAAAAGGCCACCCGATTTACCATCCGCATCCATTTTTGTGAATTCAAAATCTGTGTTATCCCAGAATTTTCTTATCTTGTTTAATGGCAAATCCCTGAATTGAGTCTCCTGAATAGCCAAAAACGACAAGTTATACTTACCCAGAATTTCTCTAACTCCTGCTGCTTTCCCAGCCCCACCTGCTCCTTTAATATTCATAGATCCAAAATTCATTGTTGACCGGCATCCTCCTGATCTTCTGTCACTACAGTTTTACCAGATCCTCATACTTTGTTAAATCGACTCCAATATAAAGCCCAACTTCTGTTGTTGCTTCTACCTCCCTATTAATTTCCTGTTCGTTGCTGATTCTTGAGCCGGGCTCATCATCACTATTTCCTGCTGCGACCCTTTCCTGACCTGCAACTAAACTCTCCTCTTCCCAATCTGAATTATACTCATCATCCACACAATCGTCGTTTACTTCAACGCTGAATAGATCCTCTTCAGTGAATCTCACCCTAACTTTATTTCTCCTTCTTTTGCCTTTACCTCTTTTAAACACAAATTTCTTTTTCGGTCTAGATCTAGAGTCGTCAGACAACTCGATATTTAGATCTGGGATCTTGTTTTTACCGACCGTATGTTGGGGCTTCAGACTATTTGCACGGGCTTCAGCTAAACAAACTCTTTTTCTCTTTTTTTGGGCTGTCGATGAGGGCCCAAATGTGTTAATTGGCCCATTTTGATTTACCGCCTTAGGGGACCCATCCTCAGTAATTGGTTCCCCTCTAACATTTGTTTCCTCGAGAATTGAGGAAGTCTGCGCATTTATTGGTGTTACCTCGTTCCACTCCTTGTCAACTTCTGACTTTTCGTTATCCAACCTTGACCTTTCCTCTTCCCTCATCTCAATCTCCTTTGGACTCTTTTCCGATTCATATTGTTTCGGTGCCGGAGCCGGGATCTCTTGAGCCGTCGTCGGTGAATCATGTGCCAATTCTTCTGTCTCCATATTTGTTGTTTGGGCACTACCCCCTGAATTTGTCGTCGGAATATCGTTTTGCTGTGACGAAGACATCCCATTACTTGTATCCACCTCATTCACAAATTCCAGAACCCATAACTGTTGGATTTCTGAGACCCAGACCTCGTACAGCCAATTTTTCCACCTCGTAGTGATTTTCTCGTTGATCTCCGTACCGTTTTTACTATGACACCCACCGTATCTTCATTGAAACAAAAATCTTTTTCATCTGCTTCAAACTTTTTTATCACTTTTCTGAATCTTTCTCCAATGCAGTCGAAAAAAGCATCGATCCAAAGTTGAAGTGGAACACCTCTAATTCTCAACCATGCGATCCTCTCAAAGGGTATGAATTCCCCGTTCCATATTTCCCAGTTACCAAACCATTCATTCCAGGATTCGTGTTCACCTTTAATCTTCTTATTCATTTCTTCAATAGTATCAAAGATGACTAATAACTTCAGACCCCCCACATACCTGACCTGCGAGTCCTTTAAACCTAGTACTTTCTTCATAATATTTACTTTTCTGAGTGCTTCAACATTCAGTAGTTCACCTATCACTGATTTTCCCCTACAAATTGTGTAAATTTTAGACTCATTTGCAAAAGTCAGCTCGTTTCCGTCTTCATGTTGTACTGATTTCCCAGCAGCCACATCTGCCCACGATAATCCTCGTTTGAGACTTCCCTTTCTTGGAATCTCCATCCCTACCCCGCCTGTGTTTACCGGTTCTTTGTTTTTTTCCACCCAGACCTTCTTTTGACCTTGATTTTTCTTAACCACCTTGATAAATCTGGCTACATTTGCTCTAATCTTCCACCCAAAGAAATCCATCTGGTTGAGTGCCTTAATCATCTTTTCCGTGTCTTTAACGTTGGTGAATCTAAGGAAATCGAAACGATTTCCCCTTTTGTCTAGTTTCCTAGCAATGTACGCATCCACTACATTACCATAATGTTTGCTCTCTGTCCACAGTTCACCATCCGATACATGGGGGTGTACGTTTGTAATGTAGAAGGTAATAGCTTTTTCCTTGACTGTTTCTTCACTATTCTCCTTGTTTCTGTCATTTCCTGGGTAATCACCGGAGGATTCAATTTCTCCCCCTCTCTCTCTCCATTGTAACTAACCGAACCAGGGACCGGAACTGGTAGCGAATGGAATAAGCCAGAAAGTGTTGGGTCAAATTAGAGAATGATGTTATCAATTATGGAGACCTTATTAGCGATATCATTGTTCGTATGATGTAGCGAGTTTATTTTATATAGTTTGTATTTTTTTAGCGTCTTTAGGTGGTTTTTCAAGCAAGGGGCGGCTTGCTTGGAGGACAAGGCTCAGGGTCTTTAAATAGTAGCGTAAACCTCACTTGTGAGGTGTGCATGTGTGAGCCACCACCCCGGGGGAGCTCACCCGGGGTGGATTATCTTGTATATTCTTATCCAATCAATGAAATGTCTTTTGTTCATCTATCTTCTTGTTTGTTGATTTGGTGTGTTTAATCGATAGGTTGTTGTTAATACTTGATTAGGGAGTCATTTTGGTCATTTTGGTGCATCAAAACATGGTTTTTGGGCTGTTTTTGAGTGATTAGAGGGTTTTAGTTCGTGTTAAACCCTCTGTCCAGCGAATTTAACTTGAACCCAGCGAACAATGTTTGAATGTGGCGAAATTATCTGTTGAATACAGCGAACTCAGCGTTGAATATAGCAAAATAGACGAAATCATTGAGAATCTTATCGCAAAATCATTAATTTCGCTGACCATTGTTCGAGCGAAATTGTTGATCATTAGCGAAATAGTGTCACTCGTCCGTTGTGCGAAATTATCGAAGGCGACTTCGAGAGCCGTGATAGCGAACCACAGCGTTCTTATCACGGTTATCGGTGAAATTAACCTAACATCTGTCTGTGTTTGATTTGTCAGCGAAGTTAAGTGATCGCTCGTGCAGGCTTGCAAAACGCTCCAGCGAAGATAGCGGATTAGTTAGCGAAGGTCCTCAATCATCATCGTTCATCGGCGAAATTAAATCTCCTGTCAGCGAATTTAAGATCTGCTCAGCTCACGTTTGTCTAAAACAAGGAAAGATGTCGCTGAATCAACTAAGTCCAATTGCTCAAGCGGAACTTGAAACTGGAACTACCACTCGCCCGCCAAAGTTGAAAGGGGCGGAAGACTTTAGCACTTAGAAAACTCGCATTCAATCGTTCTTCGAGTACACGGACTACAATCTGTGGCTCTCTGTTACCGCTGTACCTCACATTCCAACGGTAGTTCGAGGAGATGCAGTAGTTGCTAACAATGATGCTACTACCTTCACTGACGAAGACAAGGCTCTAATTCAACGTGATCGTCACGCACACGCTGCTCTAACCATGGCTCTATCAACCAACGATTGCAACATGTTTGAAGAACACCGAACTGCAAATGCACTCTGGAATGCATTAATCGAGTACTATGAGGGAAATGAAGAACTGATCGAAAGCAAGAGAGATATGGTGCAGAAACAATACGACATGTTTTGCGGAGTTCGTGGAGAAAGTCTTTCTGATCACATTAGTCGCTTCTTGAACATGATGACCAAAATGAAGAAGGCAGGAAATCCTGTTACAAATCGTGCTGCAATAAAGAAGCTGCTTGATTCGCTCCCCAAGGAATGGAGCCTACAATGCATGATGATCAAGAAGGATTTCCTCAACAATCCTAATCCTGTCACTCTGTCAGATCTGATTAACACCCTAAGAGCATTTGAAATGGATGTTAACAAAAGAGAGATGGACACTGCTAGTTAGGGTTTACAGTTTCTCTCTCTCTCTACCTCCCAAACTCTTGAATAGAATAGAAGAGGTTAAAGCGACGGCCGCCACCGCTGTCCGCCTTGTTTCAGCACCACCACCGCTGTCTTGGCCCTCGGTTTTCCAAACCACCATCTCTTCCGTTTATATCTAGGGTTTATTAGTTTTCTCAAAAAACAATGGGCAAAGTATCAAAGGCTGATAAGAAGATCGCTTACGACCAGAAGCTCTGCCAGCTTCTCGATGACTACACTCAGGTCCTTGTGGCGGCTGCCGATAACGTTGGCTCTAACCAGCTCCAGAACATTCGTCAAGGGTTGAGGGGTGATTCGGTTATTCTTATGGGGAAGAATACTATGATGAAGAGGTCTATTAGGATGCACTCTGAGAAGACTGGCAATCAGGCCTATTTGAACTTGATTCCGCTGCTTGTTGGAAATGTTGGTCTGATCTTCACCAAGGGTGACTTGAAGGAAGTCCGTGAGGAAGTTGCTAAGTACAAGGTCGGAGCTCCAGCTCGTGTCGGTTTGGTCGCCCCAGTCGATGTTGTGGTCCCTCCTGGCAACACTGGTCTTGACGCATCTCAGACCTCTTTCTTCCAGGTTCTTAACATTCCCACCAAGATTAACAAGGGTACAGTTGAAATTATCACCCGTGTGGAGCTCATCAAGAAGGGTGACAAAGTGGGTTCATCCGAGGCTGCTCTTCTTGCCAAACTTGGCATCAGGCCATTCTCATACGGTCTAGTCATTCAAACTGTGTACGACAACGGTTCTGTCTTCAGCCCCGAGGGGCTTGACTTGACCGAAGATGACCTGATTGAGAAGTTTGCTTTGGGTGTGTCCATGGTCACTTCTTTGGCCCTAGCTATCCACTACCCAACCATCGCTGCTGCACCGCACATGTTGATTAACGGTTACAAGAATCTGTTGGCTGTTGCTGTTGAGACCGAGTACTCTTTCCCATTGGCTGACAAAGTGAAGGAGTACCTTGCTGATCCGAGTAAGTTTGCTGTGGCTGCACCGGTTGCTGAAGCTGCTCCAGCTGCTGCTGCTGCTGCACCTGCTGAAACGAAGAAGGAAGAGCCGAAAGAGGAATCTGATGATGAAGACTTCGGTATCAGTTTGTTTGATTAGACGGTTTATGGGATATCTTTATCACCTTCAGACATTTTGCTTGGTGTTCTTTTGAGAAGTTTGGTTCTTATTTTGTTTTGGAACAATACTTGTTTTGCTATGGATATTTACTTTTGAGAAGCTAAGTTGATGTTTTAAAAAAAAATAAAAAAAAAAATAAAATAAAATTGTAGATCCCAAAACGTATCCGGATCACAGTGGTTGGTTGTTTTAGTCCAAAACACCTATTGATTAAGTGCTTGAACTATGAAAAGTCAAGAAAGATCAAGAATGAAGATGAAGCTAATGGATTGATGAATACAACTAGTGTTGTATTGAATCCAAACAATAAGATATAGCAATGAACAACCTTGGATATCAGATTTAAGCACAATATAGAGATGTAATGTAAACAACACTTGATTCACCAAAGAGCCAAAAGCCTGGCTAGGTTACAATGCTTGGGGTATTTATAGTAGACTCCTGACTTGCCAGCAAATTTATAAATTTGCTGGAATCTTAACTACACCAAGTCAGGATTACAACTTCTACACAATTACAAAATAAGCCCCTTAACATTCAAAATACCTACAAACTACTATTTAAACTAATCCAGCACAAGTATCAACGATCTCATAAGCTCTAACAATATCCCCCCTAGATCGTTGCGTACTTGTCTTCTCATTCTTCGGTAGTAACCACTGGATTCTCAGTAGCTTGCTTTTCGGGCTCTGTTGGATTTTCTTCAATAACTATTGTTTCTGGTGGCGCCACGGTCTCCGTCGGTGCTTCCGGAGTTTCTTGAGTAACATTAGCTTCACATGTTGGTTGGTCCTCCTTAGTGGCCTCATATGTGGACGAGGCCGGAGGTGTTGGTGTTGTTTGTGAGGTTGTGGTGGTTGGATCAGCTGTTGAAGCAGAACTTCCTTCCTTCGTTCGCTCATGCTTCTTTTTCTTTCTTGCTTCTTTCTTCTTCTGTTCCTTTTCCTTTCTTTTCTCCATTTTATCTACCATATCAAGCATTTCTCTCTTCAATCTCCAGGCGCGTTCTACCGCTCGTTGAAATAACGCTGCCTCTTCCAGGTTAGCATTGCCTGCTCCAACATTAATACGGCTAGCGTTTAACATGGTTAGATCTGAGAGCCCGAGCTTAAACACATCCATCGGATCCAGAATGCGAATATCCACATTGTCATTCGACCTGATCACAGCTTCACCGGTTTTACTGTCGTAAAACCATTTCTTGAAATCCTTTAGAGCGACAGAGATTTCTTCTGGAAGCTTAATTCTAGTGACAACTTTAGCTGGGTTGATTACCCACGTCACTTTTCCTTTGCCTGTAACAGGATCGATGGTGGTTTTTGATACTCTGCGTCTAGGGCGCTGCGGAGTGTGATTTTGAAAACCTTTGTTACATTCTTTGGCGATTATTCGTTCAAAATCCCTCCCAATTCCTCTGTCTTCATGGTTTAGTAAATCTAGACGCCCAAGTTCTCGTAGATCCCACCTTGGAAGAGAGAAAAGATCAAATCCAGTTTCAAAGTACTGAATTACTCCACCGCGTCTCTTTACCACGAACATTCCTCTAAGATTATCATACATCCAACTGATAATCTTATCAGTAGCCTCAGATTTTTCAACTTTTATAACTTGATGAAAATCAGGAAGTCGTTCTCTTTCCTTTTTGAACCATTCAGGGTGTTCCGGAGCGAATGTTTTTCCATTTTCTTGCTCGTATAGAACTTCATCCTCAAGCCCCCATTCAATAAACTTTGATGGCATGTCTTCCCGATCTACCTCTTCTTCCTCACTTTCATCACCTTCCGATATTTTGTCAACCGACTCTAACCGCTTCTTCTTTGCTTCAGCCTCTTTTTCTTTTCGGGATGTTTCTTCTTCAATAAAAGCATCAAAGTCAAAGATCTCGTCGAACGTGAACATTGGCTCGATTTTCATTTTCTCATACATCCCTCGCATCATCCTGTACATTTTCTCCAGCCCTGCTTGCTGGAATCTGATAAATTTGGACTGCTTCGCCATGTACGCAGTCATATCTTTGTTTTTCTTCCTCTGGTCTTTAATCTTTTCCCTGAGGATGTTGGTATCATTCACTTGATTCTTTAACAAGCAGATTTCTTTTGCCACTGATGGCCCAGAGTCTTTGATTAATTTGTCGTACAGCTCTTGGAAGGGGCGGAGTCTTTGCGGAGCAACCGGAGGCCTTGAAATCCTTGTAGGCTTGACTGGAGACACATTTGATGGGCCTTGACTTGCTTGAGCTTCATCGGGATCAACAAGTATGGTGTCAACAAAATCATTCATTGTTTGAATCTCTTCAGGTATCGTTTCGGGCCTTTCAGTGGGAGATATTTCTTTACGCTTTAAACTTTTCTCTCTTTTCTCCTTCTCTTGCTTAGCATGAATTGCTTTTAAATCTTTGATGTGTTGACGGTGCTCTTCAGATTCAGCTGCCCTTATTGCTGCACCCATTAAACGTTCAGAGCTTTCTGTTGTCTTTTTCTTCTTGGGCGGTTCCCCTTCAGCAGGTTGTTTTTCTTTTCTTTTCCCTTTACCTCGTTCTTCTCTAGCAGCTGCTTCGGCCTGAGCCTGAGCAGCTTTCTACTGTTTTGCTTTAACTCCCTCTTTGTACTTCTGATAAGCTGCTTTGACAATTGGTAATCTTTCTGCTCGATACATCCAATCATGCAGCAACACCCATTCATTGGTCTTTATTTCAGTATACTGTCGGCTGGTAGGGACATGAAACTTGTAAACGTTTCCATTATTCGGGAGATCCTTGTGTTGATCGTTGATAAGCATTTGAATGAATCTAGGGTACATCGCCCACGTAGCTCCGTTTGCATTTTCACGCATGTAGTTGAATATTAAGCCAGAGAAGTTGAACTTCTGATTGAGGCATAAATTCAACATGGCCGCTGACCATTCCAGATTTAACCCATCAAATCCACCTTTTCGATGAGCTAGACTCATAGAGATCACATGAACGATAAATCTCCAATCTCGGGTGAGTCCACCTCTCTTGATTTCTTTCTTATTGCGGAAGTCTCCAACATAGCCCATTCCTCTAAAACCATCAAGAACATCATCTTGACTAAGACTTAACGGATCTTCACTGTTGTCTTGAAACCTTAGAACCTGACGAATCCTGTCTTCAGTCACTTCCACTCTCTTCTTACGAATGGTTGAAACTATTCCTAGTTTGTTGTTGATGGATTCCAGCTTCACGTTTTGCCAGAAGTCTTGAATGTGTATGGGGTAGACTATAACAGATGTCTCCACAGCGTATCCGATCCTGCTGTTACGTACCCATCTGGTTACGTCTTCAAAATCAGTAGGCACTTCATCTAGATTTATGCTTTGATTGTGCTTAAGCGTTTTATCCCATTCCAGATTCTTCACCATACTGATATTCTTGAAAGGAAATGAATTTTTGTGTTGAGTTTATGAACAGATAGGAAATCGAGTGATAGAGAAGATGAAGAACCGAAAGTGTTTGGGTGAAATATTTGAAAAAAAAAACTTACAAACGGTTAAAAAGTATATATATGTACGGAATAGGATAACCAGCGAACTTATAAGTTCGCTGGTATCTTAATTTTGCCGCCAAGTGATGTTTTTCAAACAATTTCATTTTCGCTCGTTGATTTCAAACTTTCTCGAAAAAACGTGCCCATTTTTGTTTAATAAGCTGTTAATTTCCAAGTATTTACAATAATGCTGAAAATTTGGCCATTTTGACTCCGAACTTCAAAATTCTTGCTCTGGGAGGCTCTATTTAACTCAGATTTTCTTGAAATATCTGATGCTTACCGAGCTTACCTGCAGAGGATCACATTGCCAACACTCGCCAAATTCTTTATATATTATTATTAATATGTTACTAACCAGGGCACAAGAGAAACTGTCAGTATGTTTGTCCGCTTAAATCCATGCATCCTTCTTTCAACATACCTTCGGAGAGCGTGTTTATCATGTTTTCGGTAATATTGACAAGTCTTCGATGGCCCCCACACAAGCTATTGAAAATAGAATCATTACGCCCTCGTGAGTCCCACATCAGGACATACCCCCGCGATCAAGATATGCACAAAATTTCCTCATAACGGGTGAGTATATTGGTTTCATTCTCTTCAACGATAGAACGGAGATCAGGTCTGTACTTTCGTACAACAGAGATTCCAGGAGCTATCGAGGGTTGAGATAGATAGTTCGGTGAACAGGTCAGTACCACCGTACAGCAGAGTTACCAAACTGATCTATCAAAGTATTTGGCCAAAGATGGCACTTATTATGGATTTTGGCCAAAAAAATGGCGCTTATTAGAAAGGGTTTGGCCTTTTTTTTAAGGCACTTATTATTAAAAGAATATCATAGCGTCTAGGTCAGCATGTATCTGGATGCAGCAGAAGAGCAACTATGATATCCTCCGAATGAAATACCAATATAAAGACCCGAAATCTCAGACTTTGGCAATCTGTCAACACAAGATTTAAGACCATTAAGCCATATGCCGCAACGTGTTACCCACTGAGATGCGTAATGCTTGAGAAAAGCCAGAATTCTTGTGTAGACATTATGTTTTGCTCCCTAACAAAAGTTTACTCGTCGGTGTTGCTGAATCTACCGACACGTCGTTGCTTGGTACCCTGATTTCGTATTGTATTCTGTTCAAAGAAATGACAAAGTGTTAGCAATTTTCTATCACTTCCTCTAGCAGGAGTCTGACATAAGCATCTGTTTCAAGGATTTTCTGAATATCCCCCCTAAAATTTTTATTTTCGTGAGTCCATTTGCCCGAAAATAAAATTTTAACCAGAAAATCTTTTTGGTGGGCGACGTCTTTCGATACTTGTTTTATTTTCAACAAGCATTTTTTTTATATCAACACAAGATTCATTTCCAGTCAAGGAAATTAACCATTTCCAACCAGGTTACCAACTGGTTGAAACGAGTTTTGTCGAAAGCTTTTGTGAAGATGTCGGCCCGGTGCTGTGTTGTAACCACTGGCACCACTTGAATATATCCTTTTTCATAAGCATCTCGAATTGCGTGAATACGAATTTCGATGTGCTTTGTTCTTGAGTGGTGTATGGGATTCTTCACAATTCCTAGACACGCTTCATTGTCGATGAATATAGGAGTCTTCATGATGTTCATTCCGTAATCCAGCAACTGATTTTGTATCCAAAGAACCTGTGAACAGCAACTGTAAGCCGCGGTGTATTCTGCTTGAGCGGTTGAGGTGGATACTGTCGTTTGCTTCTTGCTCTGCCATGAAATCAAACGGTTTCCCAGAAATTGACATCCTCCTGATACAGACCTGCGATCTACTTTGCAACCTGCATGATCACTGTCAGAATATGCAATTAAATCAAAATTACTATCTTTAGGATACCAAAGTCCTAGTTTTGGAGTTCCTTTGAGATAGCGGAAGATGCGCTTTACAGCAATTTCATGAGATTCCTTGGGATTTGTTTGGAAACGAGCACAAAGACAAACTGCCCACATGATGTCTGGTCTACTGGCCGTCAAGTACATCAGGGAACCGATCATTGAGCGATAAAAGGATTTGTTTACTGGCTTTCCCTGAGGATCTAGAGTGAGTTCTGTCTGAGAGGCGAATGGTGTGCTTGCAACTTTGCAGTCGTTCATGTTGTACTTTGTGAGAATATCTCGAATGTACTTTGCTTGATGAATAAGAATCCCATCCTCCTTTTGTCTCACTTCTAGCCCCAAGAAGAAATTCAGCTCTCCCATCATGCTCATCTCGAATTTCGCCTTCATGACCGTTTCGAATTCTCTGCACAGTGCCTCGTTGGTTGACCCAAAGATGATATCGTCAACATAGATTTGCACAAGCATTACATCTTCTCCGATCTTCTTGGTAAATAAAGTCATGTCGATCTTCCCTCTGGTATATCCACATTCCAATAAATAAGTGGACAAAGTCTCGTACCACGCGCGTGGAGCTTGATGAAGAACATAGAGAGCTTTATCTAGCTTGAAATAGCGACCTGGAAAGTGTGGATCTTCGAACCCTGGGGGCTGACATACGTAAACTTCTTCCTTTACTTTCCCGTACAGAAACGCACTTTTAACATCCATTTGAAAGACTTTGAAGTTTCTATATGAGGCGTATGCCATGAATATTCTGATTGCCTCCAATCGTGCGACTGGAGCAAAGACTTCTTCGTAGTCAATCCCTTCTTCTTGTCGAAAACCCTGCACTACTAATCGAGCCTTGTTCTTGATAACCACCCCACGATCATCCATCTTATTTCGAAAGACCCATTTAGTGCCAATTGGAAACTTTCCTTCAGGTAGATCCACAAGTTCCCAAACTTTGAGCTTCCTGAATTGAGATAACTCTTCTTGCATTGTCTGAACCCAGCTGGAGTCTTGAATAGTGTCTTCGATGTCACGTGGAACTGATTGTGATAGAAAAGCTGCGAAGAGACCTTTGTTGATGCTTGACGACTGCCCGCGTGTACGTACTCCTTCTTCTACGGCGCCGATGACATTTTCAAGAGGATGATTTCTATTTGTCTTGTACCCGACATTTGTTAGAGATTCAATCCGCTGCGGAAGGTTTGTGAAGTGTTCATCTACGTAAATCACTGGAGGATCATCTTCTTGAGTTGGCTCATTCACATTCGCCTGTGAAGAAGAAGCACCATTGTCTTGGGTGTTCTCAGGCGAAGTGTCACCAGTTGTTTCATTTACAGCCAGAATAGGATCAGCGGATGATGGAGATAAGCGGGTGGTGAAAGGAGTCAAGCCAATGTCAGACGAGTCAAACAATGGTTCAACTTGAGTGTCTTCGACTGACTCATGGTCTGGCACAATCTCCGGTATTTCAAAGTTGTTGAAGATCACTCCCACATCATAGAACCAATCAGGAGTACTTCCGGTGTTGGTGTAATTTCCTTCTTGAAAGTCAACGTAGTAAGATTCAATTACCATCTTCGTTCGTTTGTTGTAAACACGGTAAGCCTTCTGTGTGGATGAGTACCCCATAAAGTAGCAGATATCACCCACTGCTTCAAATTTGACGAGATTTTCTTGAGTGTTTAAAAGAGTGCACGAACATCCGAATGGTCTGAAGAAATCTATAAGTGGCTTTCTTTTGAAGAGAAGCTCGTATGCTGTCTTTCCATGAGGTTTCACGATGAGCACCCTGTTTAGAACGTAGCATGCCGTATTAACTGCTTCAGCCCAGAAGATAATTGGAAGCTTGGAGTCCACCAGCATGGTTCCTGCAGCTTCGATCAGCGTTCTATTCTTGCATTCAGCAACTCCATTTTGTTGGGGAGTTCTGGCTGCACTATATTGAAGATGAATTCCTTTTTCTGCACAGAATGATATGAAAGTCTGATTTTTGAACTCAGACCCGTTGTCGCTTCTGATAGACTTCACTTTCAGCTTGGTTACGTTCTCAATCAGGGGAATGAATGATTTTAACACTTCAGCTGTCTCGCTCTTTGCTTCAAGAAAATATACCCATGAAAACCAAGAGTAATCATCTGTTACAACCAAACAATAAGAGCTTTTAGCAAGACTTTTAACACTGATAGGACCGAAAAGATCCATGTGCAACAATTGAAGTGGTGCAGAAATCGTGTTCACTGCTTTGGACTTGTGAAGTTTCTTATGCTGCTTTCCCTGGGCGCATGCAATACATTTTTCAGAAAATGGAAATTCTTAAATTGGAAGACCTCTAACTAAGTTTAACTTAGAGAGTTTATTCATATTTTTGAAATTAACATGGCCCAGTCGTCTATGCCAAAGCAGTGACTCCGATTCTGAAGCTTTGGAAATTAAGCATGTCAAGTTGTCATTTGTCTTGGCATTTTTCATGTTGAGCACGTATGTGTTGCTCTGTCTTGGAGCAGTGAGCATGATCATTTCTGCAGGAACAACATAACCGGGCTTCAGGAACAAGCATTCCATGTCATTGAACAGCACCGAGATTCCTTTATCACAGACTTGAGAGACGCTCATGAGATTATAGCACAACTCAGGAACATAGTTGACATTTTCCAGCGTGAGGGCTTTGGACACCACATCTCCTACTCCAACAATTTTCCTCCCTTTTCGTCTTTAACGTCTCCGCGGGTTTTCGATGTAGATCCGACCAAACCGAAAACTGAAACGAGCCACCGAGGCTCTGATACCAAGTGATAGATCCCAAAACGTATCCGGATCACAGTGGTTGGTTGTTTTAGTCCAAAACACCTATTGATTAAGTGCTTGAACTATGAAAAGTCAAGAAAGATCAAGAATGAAGATGAAGCTAATGGATTGATGAATACAACTAGTGTTGTATTGAATCCAAACAATAAGATATAGCAATGAACAACCTTGGATATCAGATTTAAGCACAATATAGAGATGTAATGTAAACAACACTTGATTCACCAAAGAGCCAAAAGCCTGGCTAGGTTACAATGCTTGGGGTATTTATAGTAGACTCCTGACTTGCCAGCAAATTTATAAATTTGCTGGAATCTTAACTACACCAAGTCAGGATTACAACTTCTACACAATTACAAAATAAGCCCCTTAACATTCAAAATACCTACAAACTACTATTTAAACTAATCCAGCACAAGTATCAACGATCTCATAAGCTCTAACAGAAAGTCGATTAGGGTGAAAGGTTAGATCAAGGTTTGCTGCGATGAATGAAACCGATTAAACCTCGCACGCTAATCCACGTTAACTCCTCTTCGTCGAGCCAACCAACCGGAATCACTGGACACGTAGGTGAAAAACTCCAAAGAAAGAACCTCCGACGGCGAATGGAAGGATCGAAAGCCGGGTTAGGGAGGAAGGTCAAGCCAAGGAATCCGGCGACCTTACTCGCTAAACCTGCAGACAACACTTCGTCGAGCCTCCGGCAGGTCCACGTGAACGGCGACTCTTAGGCTTCTAGAGAGAATTTTGATATTTGTCTGATAACTCGTGCATATGAACCAAAAAAAAAATGAGATACATTATGTATGCTTATCTAATACTTCATAACATGATTATTGAAGATGATGGTCGAGCAATATGCGAGTACAATCCGAATGGCATTCATGAGAACGTTGAGCCGGTTGACGAGGAGCAACAACACTCGAATTTGTGGGCACTACGTAGTGAGCATGTGCATGGAAACATATGTGCGGGTTTAGTCGACTATATCATGAATAACTTCCGTGTCAATCCCGTTGATGATGAGTAGTGGTGATCGTAGGTTTAAGGAATATTTATTTTATGATTTTAGTATGTAATTTTAGATGGTAATTTGTGTTTATTTTTTTATTTGTAATTTTCTAAAATTTTTATGCAATTTTTAATTTTTTTAAAAATATTCGTATTAATTATAAAGAAAATACATTAAACGAATAAAAAATGTGTTTAAAAATAAAATACATTAAATAAAGAAATATAAAAAAATGATAGAGGGAACCACACCCCACTCTTAGGAGTAAAAACAATAAGGACAAAATTATATGAATTTTACCCAACAATGACGTTTTTAATTGAATTATAATGATTCATTAATGATTATTACTCTCTTTAGTTTTATCCAAAAATTAAATTATGAATGATTAATTGATGATTCTAACTTCCTTTAGGTTTATCCATATGCACGAATTACCTTTACCTTTTGTATATTATCTCTTGGTTCTTGTTATAACGTTTATGAATAAATTGACAAAACAATCTTTATATCACATCTTTGTACTTCGATATGACTTTACCAAAGAACAAATACTTGGATCCAGATCATCGGTAATAATTTATGACATACATAGTACTATAGTAAGCTTTTCTTAAAAGAAAGAGTTAAGTGTATGTCACGGCCCCCGCGCCCGGTTTGACCCGGTCCAGGAGCCGCGGGACAGGAAACCTACGGTATTCATTTTTACAGCGGAAGTCTTAACAGGATCGTTTTAAATTTTGAAAATATGCCCGAGTATTATTTATTTACATTTCAGGATAAACCCCGTAAATTTCACAATTTCATTATTTTACAAACATGTTTATTTATTTATTTGAGCCACTACTTCAAGCTTGATGGTGCTCCGTAGCACGTGTACTGAATTCACAGTATGTCACCTGAAACATGTTGTAAAAAGGTTTTGTCAGCGGGGAAATACTGAGTGAATCATTCAGTTTGATAAAACGACACATAGTTATAAATTACAGCATAAGAGCGATTACAATGGCAATATCTTATTTTATATCTGGTCTTGCCACCCGTGTGACGATGGTCATACCACTATTGGGTCCAGTCACCCAATTAGTGACGTTTTGTCACTGTTAGGTCTTGTAGCCTAACCCCTGTTAGGGCTTATTGCCTAACTGTGAAAAATTAGTAATGTGCACAATACCCCACTAACCAGCGGTCAAGATAACCACGACTTAATCCCTGTAATTATAACATTTTAAAAATAACTTGGAGTATTGTAAAACAGTTGATAAAAAGAAAATGACTCACATTGCAGATTTAACGGGCAAGGTATATGCCTACTGATTAGCCTTGATTAAACCTAATTTGATAATCATGCACACACAACCGGTTAGTAACTTAATACAGCAGTTACGTCAATTCACGAGATCAAACCCTCACAATGATTTAACAAGTGCAATACTTAATAATTCAATCGGATTTACAACGAATAACAGAGCATAGTCCGAATTCGAACATCACTCAGATATTCAAGTCGAAATCACGACGAATAATCAAAGTACAAGCTCAATTTGAGCAGCACTCGGACAATCGTTGGATAGTTATAATCGATCGGACGTTGAATCGTAATAGCGATCGAGTTATTACCCTGATTGCAGCAGCACTTCGTGATCGTGTGTGTTTTTGTAGTAAATAATGTATAACTTCGTCTACGAAGTGAATTTCCTCGTCGAATTAACACCAGAATGCAAGTGCCAGACCTTCCTCCTATTTTCTTCCCGAGTGCGTACCAGTCCGTCAGTTAGAGTGTTGGCTAATTCTACCGCATCGTCAATCGTGCGAGGTCTCGCAGCTTTGACAATGTCACGAATCTAACTAATCAAACCCCAGATATAGCGAGAGATAAGTACCGGTTCCGGCGAAGCCAGAGTAGGTACAATTCTGGCATACTCAAAGAATTTTGAAGTATACCCTCAGCAATCTATATCCACTATTCGGTGATTTAAAACTTATTTGCCATTTTCTCTTTCTCATATTCGGGGCAGAATTTCCTTTCTATTAATCGCTTAAATTATTCCCAACCCATGGCATAGGCCACATCACTTCCTTTGGCTTGTAACACTGTATTCCACCATTCTAACGCTTCTTCCTTGAAAAGGTGCGAAGCATACATAACCTTATCTTCCTCAACACATTTACTTATTCTGATTACTGCCTCGGTTTTCTCTAACCAACGCAGTGCCGCAGTTGCCCCTTCATTGCCTGCGAACTCTACAGGTTTACAGGCAAGGAACTCCTTGTAAGTGCAACCAGGCGTTGTAGCTTTCCTTTTCTTAAGGAGCGGAGCTTGTCGCGGTTCATCTGCATGATTATCATGATCATTGCCTCCGTTTACGCTATTACTGAAGTTATCTTCAGAAATACGTTTGCTAGGAACGATTTGCTGTGGTTCTACTGGATTTTTAACAGCAGCGACAATTGCTGGAATAGCGTTGGCTATCCCTTGAGCAATTATTGTTGGAATAGTGTTGGCTATCCCTTGAGCAACGATGTTTTCTATATCATGCCTAGTCATATATTGACCCCCTGATTGTTGCTCAGATTGATTACCCTCGTTAACTGGTTCATTATTAGCGTTTTCCATTGGATAACTAATTTATAAATAAATAATTAGTATACTGGAAATAATTCAATGTCTCACAGCACATAGTCACATAAACAAACCAAAATTAAATCATGCTTCTATATACAACTGTTTTATTCTTTATTTTACACATACCAATTTTACTATTACTATTACATAATCGCAATTTCATAAATCCCCTATCCTTTTGTTAAATAATAGTCTAGTAACGGTGTTTCCTCGGATCGTATTTCCAGGAGATCTGTTTCCCAATCTCTTGGATCCTATTCCCAACATTCATTAGTTCTTGTTCCAAGTGGTGAAGTCTAACTGTATTCTTGTTACTCTTTGGTGGATTTGGTAAAGGTTCTAGATTGAACTGAGGAAAAAGTTTATAGGGATTGTTCTGTAACTGTATTTCATTAGTCAACCATTCGTCTATTTCGAAAGGTCGCGAGTAGATTGGAGGGTTTAGAATAGCTGGTTCTAAGTTCATTGATAGTTGTGTTTCATTAACAGACTTAATAGTACTATAGTTTGTCAATATAAAATCTAACTCTTCCTGAGATGGTAACCTCTCAATTTGCCTAGAGCTTTCCCCAGTTTCCATTTTCTTAGGCTTGGGTTTTTCAAGAGGTAACGCATTGAATTCTATAGGTTCCTCTATGTCTGGTATATATCTATTGAAATCTCTGGAAACCTCTATTCTTACTGGATAGAGATTTAAATTCTGAAGGGCATCAGACAAATCACTCATGCTGTTTAGAAAAATACACACAATTACTAAGTCAGAATTTATAACAAATTTGATAGAAAACTTTGAAATATCATTTCATACTGTTTAACTACCAAAACAGCTAAAATTTTAAAATACCTTTAGATTTTATTTATAAATTTATTTATTTACTGAATAAAGGTTCTAAACTGTAGATAAAGGTGCTACAACTTTGGTCTAACTTATTTAAAATTTCCATTAATTGCTACATTGACTAGCATATAAAGATCTGTCCATACTGTATACAATTAGTCAGATAATAAAACACATAATCACAAAATAGCAATTAATAAAATTAAGTATTTTCTAAATACTTAATAGGCTTAAATCAGTGGCTTGATCAGTGGCTCTGATACCACCTTTTTCCTGTCACGGCCCCCGCGCCCGGTTTAACCCGGTCCAGGAGCCGCGGGACAGGAAACCTACGGTATTCATTTTTACAGCGGAAGTCTTAACAGGATCGTTTTAAATTTTGAAAATATGCCCGAGTATTATTTATTTACATTTCAGGATAAACCCCGTAAATTTCATAATTTCATTATTTTACAAACATGTTTATTTATTTATTTGAGCCACTACTTCAAGCTTGATGGTGCTCCGTAGCACGTGTATTGAATTCACAGTATGTCACCTGAAACATGTTGTAAAAAGGTTTTGTCAGCGGGGAAATACTGAGTGAATCATTCAGTTTGATAAAACGACACATAGTTATAAATTACAGCATAAGAGCGATTACAATGGCAATATCTTATTTTATATCTGGTCTTGCCACCCGTGTGACGATGGTCATGCCACTATTGGGTCCAGTCACCCAATTAGTGACGTTTTGTCACTGTTAGGTCTTGTAGCCTAACCCCTGTTAGGGCTTATTGCCTAACTGTGAAAAATTAGTAATGTGCACAATACCCCACTAACCAGCGGTCAAGATAACCACGACTTAATCCCTGTAATTATAACATTTTAAAAATAACTTGGAGTATTGTAAAACAGTTGATAAAAAGAAAATGACTCACATTGCAGATTTAACGGGCAAGGTATATGCCTACTGATTAGCCTTGATTAAACCTAATTTGATAATCATGCACACACAACCGGTTAGTAACTTAATACAGCAGTTACGTCAATTCACGAGATCAAACCCTCACAATGATTTAACAAGTGCAATACTTAATAATTCAATCGGATTTACAACGAATAACAGAGCATAGTCCGAATTCGAACATCACTCAGATATTCAAGTCGAAATCACGACGAATAATCAAAGTACAAGCTCAATTTGAGCAGCACTCGGACAATCGTTGGATAGTTATAATCGATCGGACGTTGAATCGTAATAGCGATCGAGTTATTACCCTGATTGCAGCAGCACTTCGTGATCGTGTGTGTTTTTGTAGTAAATAATGTATAACTTCGTCTACGAAGTGAATTTCCTCGTCGAATTAACACCAGAATGCAAGTGCCAGACCTCTCTATTTATACCCAAAATTGGTGCCTCCCGCGTGTCGCGGAAGAATCCGCGGTACGTGCAGCGTATCGCCTGGGGTGACAAAGTAGGGTAGGGTAGGTTCGTGTCCAATATAGCCTTGGTGAGTCATAATTCGACGAAATTCAACTCCTACAGCAAATTATAAGGATAATCGTTGGCTAGGGTTTACCCCTCTTGAGTTTTAGGGGCCCTGATCCTGATTCCGATTGTTCTGAAAATTTTAGGGTTTATGCCAAATTACTTGGGTGTCTCAATTAGGGTTTCCTTATTAGACAATTAACATACTAAGTATTACTTTTAGTGAGAGTTGTTACATCCTCCCCACCTTAATAAAAATCTCGTCCTCGAGATTTACTGGAATAGATGAGGGTACCTTTGCTTCATTTCTGATTCCAGTTTTCAGATATATTCGGGTTCTTCCTTTGAGTCCCACTAATACTAGTTGTTTATGTGTAAGAAACTTGGCTCTTCTATCTTTTATCCGTAGTGACTTCTCTACGAACTTTAACTTTTCTTTTACCTCTTCCTCTTGAAGAGGTACTACCAGGGATTCATCTGATAAACATT
This sequence comes from Helianthus annuus, assembly GCF_002127325.2. Lineage (NCBI taxonomy): Eukaryota > Viridiplantae > Streptophyta > Magnoliopsida > Asterales > Asteraceae > Helianthus > Helianthus annuus. The sequence continues at coordinate 168,060,261 of NC_035443.2, forward strand.
TCTTGAGATTGGATACATGAAATACATCATGTACTTCAGATAATTCTTCTGGTAGTTGTTGATGATAAGCAACTGGTCCTATTGGTTGGATTATCGGAAATGGTCCTACGTATCTTGGACTCAGCTTTCCTTTCTTACCGAGTCGTATTACTTCTTTTCAAGGAGAAACTCTCAGAAAGTATTTGAAATTCTAATGGCTCGCGGAGGTTTTCTGGTTTAGCTTTTCTGGGTTTTGGGTAACTTGGTAATAAAATTCATTGTTATGAGTTCCCATTTCCCTACAGGCATTTCTAATGGTTGTGGTAATCCTGAAGGCTTTTGGTGTTCTACCTTAACTTGTGAACAAGTAAAATACTTAGATACATAACTAGTTATGTCCTTTTTCATTCTTATCCACCAGAAGTTATTTCTTAAATCTTATTGTTTCCGGGATGCATGGTATATCTAGATTTATAGGCTTTCTTTAAAAATCTTATTTCTCAAATCTCCCTGTTTAGGTATCCAAATTCTTTTCTTGTGGAATCTCCAAATTCCATTACCTCCTTGTTCCAATTCTTTTGTTCATCCCTTCAGCATCATCCTAGATTGCTGTTGCTTGAACATTCTTTACTTGTTTTATTAAATCTAAATATAGATTTAATTTAAGAGCACCAATTTACCTTTTACTTTTTGTGACATTTACGACTTAAGGCATCTGTGACTATGTTTGCCTTTCCTTCATGATATTGAATATCACAATCGTAATCGCTTTAGGATTTCCATCCATCTTCTTTGTCTTCCTTTTGCCCAAATATGTATTGTAAACTTACTTCCCTACAGATAATGTCTCCAAATCTTAAGGGCAAAAATTTACTGCTCCTAATTCTAAGTCATGAGTCGTATAGTTTTTCTTATGCTCTTACAATTACCTTGAGGCATACGCAATTACCTTTTTGTGTCGCATTTGGCATACATGGGTTAAGAGTGTATGCAAATGCTTACAATAGTCCTCCTGACTTTTCGAGTAAATAAGTATATTGTTGATGAAAAACAATTACAAATTTACCCAAATACGGTTTACATATTCTATTTATCATGTCCATAAATGCTGCTGGGGCATTTGTTAATCCGGTAGGCATGACTGTAAACTCGTATTGCTCATACTTAATCCTGAGAGCAGTTTTAGGTATGTTTGCTTCTTGTACCTTCCATTGATGATATCTAGAATGCAAATCTATCGTAGGCTAATACCTAGCTTCCTAAAGTTGATCAAATGGGTATCGATTCTTAATTGTAACTTTGTTTAATTCCCTATAATCGATACACCTTCTCATTGATCCGTCCTTCCTATTTACAAACAATACTGGAGCTTTTATCATAGAGAATTTGAGCATTGTTGATTTATTTAATCAATCTATTCCTAATATAACATCAAATCCGGCTAAATTTATTAATAACAAGCTTGCAGAAAATTTTACGTCCTATTAATTCTATCTTTGCTTCTTGCAAAATATTATTTATCCTAACGGAATTTTACATCTGCCGTTTCAACTGTAAAAGTCGGCCTAAGGTTGGTTAAAGGTAAATTAAGATCTTAACAGAATGAAGTATTTATAAAACTTTGGTATGCACCAGAGTCAAATAATACTTTTGCATAAACGTCGGGAACTAAAACATACCAACTATGATGTCAGGAATTAGTTCAGCTTCCTGAGTAGTTAATTGAAAAGCTCTTGCGTTTTTCTTGGTAGTCCCTTCTGCAGGTTTCGCCTTCTCGTTTGCTGGGTTGCCTAATTTCGGGCAGTTTGTTCTGTAATGTCCGGTTTCTCCACAATTGTAGCAGGTTATTGCCTTCTTTTTCCTGCAATCCTCTTCTCGATGTCCTGGAATTTTGCAGAAATTGCAACATCCTTTGCATTTTCCAAAATGCTTTCCCTTGCAGGTATTGCAAAATGGAATAGTAGAAAATTGCCCGGTTCCTCTTTTTCTGAGATTGCTATTATTACCTATATGAAATTCTTGGGAAATTTTCTGGGCTAAATCCTTCCTCCTATTTTCTTCCCGAGTGCGTACCAGTCCGTCAGTTAGAGTGTTGGCTAATTCTACCGCATCGTCAATCGTGCGAGGTCTCGCAGCTTTGACAATGTCACGAATCTAACTAATCAAACCCCAGATATAGCGAGAGATAAGTACCGGTTCCGGCGAAGCCAGAGTAGGTACAATTCTGGCATACTCAAAGAATTTTGAAGTATACCCTCAGCAATCTATATCCACTATTCGGTGATTTAAAACTTATTTGCCATTTTCTCTTTCTCATATTCGGGGCAGAATTTCCTTTCTATTAATCGCTTAAATTATTCCCAACCCATGGCATAGGCCACATCACTTCCTTTGGCTTGTAACACTGTATTCCACCATTCTAACGCTTCTTCCTTGAAAAGGTGCGAAGCATACATAACCTTATCTTCCTCAACACATTTACTTATTCTGATTACTGCCTCGGTTTTCTCTAACCAACGCAGTGCCGCAGTTGCCCCTTCATTGCCTGCGAACTCTACAGGTTTACAGGCAAGGAACTCCTTGTAAGTGCAACCAGGCGTTGTAGCTTTCCTTTTCTTAAGGAGCGGAGCTTGTCGCGGTTCATCTGCATGATTATCATGATCATTGCCTCCGTTTACGCTATTACTGAAGTTATCTTCAGAAATACGTTTGCTAGGAACGATTTGCTGTGGTTCTACTGGATTTTTAACAGCAGCGACAATTGCTGGAATAGCGTTGGCTATCCCTTGAGCAATTATTGTTGGAATAGTGTTGGCTATCCCTTGAGCAACGATGTTTTCTATATCATGCCTAGTCATATATTGACCCCCTGATTGTTGCTCAGATTGATTACCCTCGTTAACTGGTTCATTATTAGCGTTTTCCATTGGATAACTAATTTATAAATAAATAATTAGTATACTGGAAATAATTCAATGTCTCACAGCACATAGTCACATAAACAAACCAAAATTAAATCATGCTTCTATATACAACTGTTTTATTCTTTATTTTACACATACCAATTTTACTATTACTATTACATAATCGCAATTTCATAAATCCCCTATCCTTTTGTTAAATAATAGTCTAGTAACGGTGTTTCCTCGGATCGTATTTCCAGGAGATCTGTTTCCCAATCTCTTGGATCCTATTCCCAACATTCATTAGTTCTTGTTCCAAGTGGTGAAGTCTAACTGTATTCTTGTTACTCTTTGGTGGATTTGGTAAAGGTTCTAGATTGAACTGAGGAAAAAGTTTATAGGGATTGTTCTGTAACTGTATTTCATTAGTCAACCATTCGTCTATTTCGAAAGGTCGCGAGTAGATTGGAGGGTTTAGAATAGCTGGTTCTAAGTTCATTGATAGTTGTGTTTCATTAACAGACTTAATAGTACTATAGTTTGTCAATATAAAATCTAACTCTTCCTGAGATGGTAACCTCTCAATTTGCCTAGAGCTTTCCCCAGTTTCCATTTTCTTAGGCTTGGGTTTTTCAAGAGGTAACGCATTGAATTCTATAGGTTCCTCTATGTCTGGTATATATCTATTGAAATCTCTGGAAACCTCTATTCTTACTGGATAGAGATTTAAATTCTGAAGGGCATCAGACAAATCACTCATGCTGTTTAGAAAAATACACACAATTACTAAGTCAGAATTTATAACAAATTTGATAGAAAACTTTGAAATATCATTTCATACTGTTTAACTACCAAAACAGCTAAAATTTTAAAATACCTTTAGATTTTATTTATAAATTTATTTATTTACTGAATAAAGGTTCTAAACTGTAGATAAAGGTGCTACAACTTTGGTCTAACTTATTTAAAATTTCCATTAATTGCTACATTGACTAGCATATAAAGATCTGTCCATACTGTATACAATTAGTCAGATAATAAAACACATAATCACAAAATAGCAATTAATAAAATTAAGTATTTTCTAAATACTTAATAGGCTTAAATCAGTGGCTTGATCAGTGGCTCTGATACCACCTTTTTCCTGTCACGGCCCCCGCGCCCGGTTTAACCCGGTCCAGGAGCCGCGGGACAGGAAACCTACGGTATTCATTTTTACAGCGGAAGTCTTAACAGGATCGTTTTAAATTTTGAAAATATGCCCGAGTATTATTTATTTACATTTCAGGATAAACCCCGTAAATTTCATAATTTCATTATTTTACAAACATGTTTATTTATTTATTTGAGCCACTACTTCAAGCTTGATGGTGCTCCGTAGCACGTGTATTGAATTCACAGTATGTCACCTGAAACATGTTGTAAAAAGGTTTTGTCAGCGGGGAAATACTGAGTGAATCATTCAGTTTGATAAAACGACACATAGTTATAAATTACAGCATAAGAGCGATTACAATGGCAATATCTTATTTTATATCTGGTCTTGCCACCCGTGTGACGATGGTCATGCCACTATTGGGTCCAGTCACCCAATTAGTGACGTTTTGTCACTGTTAGGTCTTGTAGCCTAACCCCTGTTAGGGCTTATTCCCTAACTGTGAAAAATTAGTAATGTGCACAATACCCCACTAACCAGCGGTCAAGATAACCACGACTTAATCCCTGTAATTATAACATTTTGAAAATAACTTGGAGTATTGTAAAACAGTTGATAAAAAGAGAATGACTCACATTGCAGATTTAACGGGCAAGGTATAAGCCTACTGATTAGCCTTGATTAAACCTAATTTGATAATCATGCACACACAACCGGTTAGTAACTTAATACAACAGTTACGTCAATTCACGAGATCAAACCCTCACAATGATTTAACAAGTGCAATACTTAATAATTCAATCGGATTTACAACGAATAACAGAGCATAGTCCGAATTTGAACAGCACTCAGATATTCAAGTCGAAATCACGACGAATAATCAAAGTACAAGCTCAATTTGAGCAGCACTCGGACAATCGTTGGATAGTTATAATCGATCGGACGTTGAATCGTAATAGCGATCGAGTTATTACCCTGATTGCAGCAGCACTTCGTGATCGTGTGTGTTTTTGTAGTAAATAGTGTATAACTTCGTCTACGAAGTGAATTTCCTCGTCGAATTAACACCAGAATGCAAGTGCCAAACCCCTCTATTTATACCCAAAATTGGTGCCTCCCGCGTGTCGCGGAAGAATCCGCGGTACGTGCCGCGTATCGCCTGGGGTGACAAACTAGGGTAGGGTAGGTTCGTGTCCAATATAGCCTTGGTGAGTCATAATTCGACGAAATTCAACTCCTACAACAAATTATAAGGATAATCGTTGGCTAGGGTTTACCCCTCTTGAGTTTTAGGGGCCCTGATCTTGATTCCGATTGTTCTAAAAATTTTAGGGTTTATGCCAAATTACTTGGGTGTCTCAATTAGGGTTTCCTTATTAGACAATTAACATACTAAGTATTACTTTTAGTGAGAGTTGTTACAGTGTACTAATGGTCCCTCTGATTTGATCATATTGCATGTTTGATCATCGGAAATGAAAAATCACAAACTTAGTCCAAACATTTGTAAGTTAATTGCACAAATGGCCCTTATGGTTTGATCATATTGCATGTTTGGCCCCAAAGAATGAAAAACCGCAAACTTATTTTAAACAACTGTGAGCGGATCACACGTTTAGCCACCAACGTGTATGCCCATCAGTTTTAACGAAAATGGCCCCATGTGCCATGCACATAAAGGTAATTCAGTCTTTTTATGTTGCAAACCCTAATAAATGTTTAGATACGAGAACAAATCAAATACCTTACACAAATCCATAGAGTGCATGTATTGAATTACATAAGCTAACTTTGCGTTTATTGATGACACCAAGCGAAAAATTGATAAACAAGTGGTGTTTTGTTTACAACATGTTTTTAGCCAAAATTGAATGGAATAAAGACGATCACGTAGGTAAAGTAGCTAGTAGGTACATGACCATTGATTATGCATTAGTATCTTATGGCTATGCGAGCGAATCAACCTTTTTGAAGCCTTACGCGGTGTTTGTTTTTCTAAAAAAGATCTATACAGTCTCTTCTGTCTGCTTCGCGCACACCACGCGCAGACATTTCCATATGCAGACTGTTTGTTGTTTCCGAAGACGTTTCATTAAAAAATGTCTGCATGAGCTCTTCTTGGTACAAAATTGACCCAACCACTTCTAAGATCTTCTAAGGTCTGCAGAGGGTTAAGCACCACCACCCACCACCACCACCACCGTGCATCACCACCGTCCACTACCCACCACCGTCCATCACCACCACCACCACCACTGTCCATCACCACCACCACCACTGTCCACGACCCACCACCACCATCTACCACAACCACCATCCACCACCACCACCACCACCGCCCACGTCCACCACTCCTAGTGATTAAATCTAGTAATAAAAATAGACATTAATCTTGTCATAACTATAACATTAATCTTGTAATAAACAAGATAATGAATATGACTTTAATCTCTAATTAAAAAGACTTAAGTGGTTAGTAAAAAACGGTCATATTCATCATGACACGCATTAAATGGTTTGAGACAACTAGTCTGAGTAGGTCCAACCAGCTCTTCTATTATTGTTGCAAACTTGATCCGCCAGTCCGCGCGACATGCTTCAAGAATCTAATGCCACGCCATATGGAGTCGCGCATCACACGGATGCGACTACGCATACCAGGACGCCACCTGGTCATGCGCCGTCCATACTCGTGTGCCACACAGATGTCACTATTCATTCTTTTTCTTTTATTATAATTCGTATTTCAACTTCATTTTTTTGTAATTCGAGAGTTGATCATAATGGAAATCATATTTTGTGTTATTTTTGCTTAATTAAACTTGCATAATAAGTAAACAATCACAAATATGCATTTTTATCCAAAACCGAGCCATACATCATGCTTATATTTTCTTTGGAATATTAATCATATGCGAATCATTATTATACGTACTTACTTACATACACCTTAAAACCCTAAAAGTATGTTTAACATTGATTTTATAGCATAAAATAACCAACAAAACTACTCAAGGTACTAAAAATGATTTTTTTTTTCTAATTTTGACGGTCCATGCGGACCCTATGGACCTCCTTATGGTTCGTATAGAGCGTAGCTGTTGCAGAAAATGCGAAATTGTTTAACTTTTGAACCATTCGCTCCTCCTAACTTCCAACCAACTCATTTAAGATCCCAACTAACTCATTTAAGACCCCAACCACTTAACTCTCTTATAAATACCAACCCCTGACACCCTCCAAACACTTTCACCACTTCGTGATCACTCTCATAACATCAAATTCTTCCACTTTGGGTAGAAGATTCAAGGGCCAAAACAATGAGTTTTGAGCCATTTTTCTTACAATTTTCTTCTTATTTTTTTCTTCCCTACACTTGGACAACCTCTAGGAGTATTACCATATGTTTACCAATGTAAACAAAGATGGTAAACCATCATTTGAGGTCCAAGTTAGGATTTTTATTAAGCTTTTTATATGTCTTTTCTTTTAACTTTGTTCTTGGAACGTTTTTATACTAAACAAAGCCACTAACTAACTTCTATATTGAGGGGCTTGTGTTGAGGTTATGGTCCAGAAACTTGAGGTTCATATGCATCCCTTGTATGTATTTGTAAACCTCTAAGTAACCCACAAACAATAATGTGAGTGATTCACACCAAGCAATGTTGGAAGCACTCGTCTTGGTTACACCTCACTTGGTTACTTAGCACATTAGATAGTTTATTTTATGCATTTCTTACTTATATTCATGATTATCCGAATCATCAACTATGTTGATGATTTTCTGTAATGGTGAATTCTTGACATTAAAGGACTAGATACATAATAATATATATACATAATACTTACTCTAAAAACCAAACCATGATATCAACCAATCCATGCATGTGATATGGTAAGGTGGAGAATATATTGATCTTAGATTTCCTTATTGTGGGCTTCTAGATGAGTGTTTAACATTCATGAAAAACATAAACTAATAATAGTGTCCAAATATGTGTCTAAGCAGGATATGTTTTATGTATTTTCATACTCGTAGATTCTATTTATTTTCCAATCTCCAAGTCCTCATACTCATACACATTTGTTTACCTTTTTAGGGTAACTTTGGTGATTTCATCCTTCAAACCATTCACTCGCATTTTATGGAAAATCTTCGCAAATCGTGAGTTCATACTTGACCCTTTTACGTTTTAAACACTATTTGGGTTGCAACCTGTATCCATACTAAATACACATACATATACATACAAATAAACTTATGCAAACACTCAATCCTTAAACATGCTTATTTTTTATGCTAATTTGTTATACATGTTAGAATATTCTTATGCTTTGTTATATATCATTAACCTTGCAAGCCTCCCTTAACATGTATAACGCTATAGGATTAGCACACCGCCCGTTTTGTGGGTCATTGTTAAGTTATTCTTTACGGTGTTATTACTTCGGTGATAAGGTTACGCTAGTGCCAAACTTTGGATTGATATTTAGTCTTTGTATGCTAGTATAATACATAATTTAGTAAACTATAAACATATGGATTTGAGATTTATTCATACTTATGCTATGTAAACAAACTAGTATGCTTACCGACATAATTTGTGTTGACAGATATTTTATACATGTTGCAGGAAATGTTTGATGATGACACTATAACAAAACTACTTAGGGTGGATTTAGAAACTCGCTAAATTTTACTTATGCATTTTGATGTTTTAGTCTTGTACTTGCATTTTTTGTACTTCTTTCTTGAAAGAATGTAATGCTTATTTTGATGAAATGAAATGAAAGTTTGAATTTTAATTTATTATCTCAAATTTAGCGTTATGTTATCTTTGAGCAATCCATTAGTCTCGCCTCGATATTTCCGCCATCGATTGGGGTGTGGACATGTACTTTTGGGAATATGATGCCAAGAGATACCAAGTGAGTGAGACGTGTTGCGTATCCAAGCCAAACGCCAGTTAGCGCCCCTTAACTAGCTTGGCAACCATGTTTGCTATCAGTTGAGATATCGATGATTGCTTATTGGGAATGCTTCCTTTACGACCGCGTTTCTGTTACAAACAACAGCCCAACCTTCATAGCACATACTAGTTGGTGGACATCGTTAAAAAGGAGTGTTGCTTGCTGGGGGATTGAAAACATTATAATTCCGATCACCCCATGGCAGAAGCAAGTTTAGAAAAAAGAAGTAGCATAATCGGTGTTTTTATTGGTAAAACGAGACTGCTACGCCAATAGTTTTTAGGTTAAAAAGAGTTAACGAAGAACAAAATAAAACAGAAAGAGAAATGGATTTAAATTATTAGTATAAAATAATACTTTATTTTCCTTGTGGGGAGATATATAAGTGGTTGAGACTAAGCCACCTTAAACTCACACGACGACTTGAAAGCGTGGCCTAATATGTGTTTAATTTAAAAAAATTATGACTCCTCAAAAAAATAATGTATGTTTCTGTCACTTTAATTTTGTGTAGAATGCATTTATAGGGGGTGGGTAGTTTTGGAAATCCGATGCCAAGAGATGCCAAGCGAGTGAGACGTGTTATGTATCCAAGCCAAGCGCCAGTCAGCGTCCCTTAACTAACTTGGCTGCCATGTCGGGTATCAATTGGGATCATCGACGATTGCTTGTCGGGAATGCTTGCTTTACGATTGCGTTTCTGATACAAACAACCCAACCTTCACAGCACGTACTAGTTGGTGGATACTCTTAAAAGGGAGCGGTGTTTGCGGGGGGGGGGGGGGGGGGGGTATGGAAACATTACAATTTGATCGCCCCTGTAAAATTTTGCGATTGCCCCCATAAAACCCAACAAACCACAACGGAAGCAAGTTGAGAAAAGAGAAGTAATATAATCGGTGTTTTTTTCAAGCAAAACAAGAGTGCTACACTAGTAGTTTTTAGATAAAAAAAAGTTAACAAAGAATAAAGTAGAAAGAGAAATGGATTTAAATTATTAGTATAAAATAATACTTTATTATACATAAGTGGTTGAGAATTAGCCACCTTCTACCCCAGTCATAGATTACAACATATCTAAATAATGAAGCATTATATTTTAGTCATTTAAATTACCATACTTTATTTTCCATTTATTATTTAATTTATGTGATTAATAAAATAGTATATATTTTAAAGCGATCCTTTTTATCGTTTTTGCTAGGAATCATGTTTCTTAGTGTGAAAAATAAAAGGGCTTGTAAGATTTTCTAACATATGTGATCTTGAATATTACAATCACATTGACACATTCTAACATATGTGATCTTGAATATTACAATCACATTGACACATTGTTATTACTTCTATCATCTGTTATATACTTGTTTTTATCCATTTAAAACATATCTAAGTTTTTTATTAAATTTTATTTTATCTTGGTATGTTGTATTATGTATTTACTGCTTAGACATTTATTTATTTTTTGTTTTCTATATTACTTTTGATATTTAAGAAAAAAATATAATTATACTACATACTTTGTTAGGTTCTTGAATATTAAAGCACAACCATGGATGCTATTTAAATAAAAATACATTGTGATCCGATCTGACCTAAACCGGATCGAAAAAATCATTATGTAGCGATAGACAAACGATCATGAAAAATTTCCGACCACTATGAAAATATTTTCTGGGTCCATCACTGATTCGAATAAAGGATGAATAAGTGCTTTCCACACACATGTGTGAGTATCACATGAAATATAATTTTCTAGTTTTATTTGATACAAATTCTTTTCAACTGATAGATAGCAATACAATAAATGTGTATATGATATATATAATATCTTTTCATTTGAAATAAAAAATTTATATGGAAAAACAACCGCTAACTCTTTAAATTGATTGAAACTACTTTGAAGCGAAGAGTTAATTAACTTAAAATACCATATAAAGAAAGTAATCAATTTTAAAAGACTTGAAGATATACTTTTCTTGTGAAAATTAGTATCTACGTCCATTGTCTACTTGTCATTAATTTCCTTTAAATCAGTAGCAGTTTTTTTTTTCTTTTGTGCAAATCCATGTTCTCAACTCATAGCAAATAATACGTTTTTAGGGTTAAAATATTATACCTCAAAAGAAAAATTTAGCAAACGTCTTCTAAGTTTTATGAATGGTGGGTATTTGTTAGAATAAACAGTTTTAGATTGTTCACATAGTTCAACTGGAAACTAGAAAACATTACAAGTTTTCTGGTCAATACACATATGAAAAAAAATAATAAACACGCAGACACTACATTTTTCAAGAACAATTGCAAAAAATGGCTAACGTTCTAACTGATAAAAAAATATTCCATGAAAAAACACATTAATCAGGCTTTGGATCTTCAAGTGTTTAGATGTATGATATTTTAGTTATTGGTTGCAGAAAATGCTGTATTATATATTGTCTATTAAAAAGTATTAATGTATAAATTTCGTTTTTGTTTTTGCTGTGATTTGCACTTAGTTTTGATAAACTCTATATGCTATATCAAACTTGTGTACTCACCTTTACATTATATGTATTGACTTTATTTTAACGTATGTAACAGGTGCTTAGGATGTCTGATTGCTTGCTATGTGGAATTCAAGACTTAGGGGGAAGTCTAGAAACCAAAAAGACAATTTATGTTTGTTTATTTGAAATCTGAGTCGTCGGAACAGAGTATTTGTTTAGATGTTAATCTGTAATAACTTGTTTATCGTTTGAGGTACAATATGGGACGTACTATTTAAATTGAATGGTATTAATAGTTGTTATGGAAACTTCTGAACAATCTGTTTCGCTCAGTGCCATGCCCCGATGTTTTCCGCCATCGGTTGGGGTGTGACATAGTCTAGCATCAAAAATATCATAAACCGGCTTCCAATTCACCACCTTATTCATATTCGCTCCAACCCACAACCCGAGATATTTGAAAGGGAATTTATCAGTTTTACACCCAATATTCAACGCCATATCCGACACCTCCGAAGAAACAACCCCAATACCATATAAGCTAGACTTATCAAAATTAATTTTTAAACCCGAACAAATATGAAAAATTCGTAACACGCGAACCACGTTTTCAACATTATCCTGAGACCACTCACCTAAAATAATTGCGTCGTCCGCATAGAAAAGATGAGAAACCATCGGGCCGCCGCTAGGCGTTTGAATCCCGGTAACCGCCCCTGAATTCTTGGCTTTATCAAACATAACCGAAAGAGCTTCCATAACTAAAATGAACAGAAAAGGGGAGATGGGATCCCCCTGTCTAATACCTTTTGAACACTGGAATTCAAAAGTCGGCGAACCATTAACCAACACAGACGATCTCGCCGAACTAATAATACCTCTAATCCAAGAAACCCACTTATCCGGGAAACCCATGTGACCCAGGATCGATATTAAAAACTCCCAATTAACATTGTCATAAGCTTTCTCAAAATCAATTTTAAGGAAAAATTCCCTCTTTTTCCTCTTTTTGCACCAATTATACCACTCGTTAACCAATAAAGGACCATCCCGAATATAATTACCTTTCAAAAAAGCGGATTGAGACTCGGACACCACCGATCCAATAACTCTTTTCAGCCTGTTCGCGAGAACCTTCGACACCAACTTACTAATAATCCCGATCAAGCTAATAGGCCTATAATTATTGAGCCCAACAGGATCCTTAATCTTAGGAATCAAGGTAATAAAAGAAGAGCAACATCCCACATTAAGAACCCCGCTCTCATAAAAACTATCCATGACCTCCTTAAAATCATTTTCAAACAAGTGCCAAAAAGTTTTTATAAACTTAATATTTAATCCATCCGGCCCAGGGGCCTTGTCATCACCGCACTCTTTTAACGCTTGCTTGATTTCGACCAAAGAAAACGGTTCGACTAACCAAACTTTATCTTCTTCTTTAACATGACGGAAACCACAACCCGCCATCGTAGGCCTCACTGGGACCTCTTCAGTAAAACGCCTCCGAAAAAACGACATAACTTCTTTCTTAATAAAAGACGGCTTAGTAACCCAATTACCATCTATAGACAACCCCTGTATCTGATTTTTGGCTTTTCTAAAATTAATATACATATGGAAAAAACTAGAATTTTCATCCCCGTCAAGCGCCCATTTCGTCCTCGACCTTTGTTTCAAATCAATACATTTTTTTCTCTCGATATCCATAATCCTTTTTCTATTTTCCACCAACGACCACTCTTCATCCTCTGAGAGAATCCTACTCTCCATCAGCCCTTCAAGAACTTCTATCTCACTCATCGCCCGATTAACTTCCTCCCCTTCTTTCACCACCATCTGATCTCTCCAATCTTTGATACAGCCCCGAATAACACTGAATTTTTTAACCAATCTCAAGTCCGGGGGGCCATCAAAAGAAAACTGAGCAACCACCATTTCCACTACATCAACATACCCAGGCTTCTCAATCCAAGAATTAAAAACCCTAAACGGTTTCGCCCCAAAATTACGAGAATTAAACTGCAGTATCAACGGGCTATGATCCGAATGAACCACCGGCAAAGCCCTTAAAATTGCATCAGGCCATAGCAAATAATACGTTTCTAGGGTTAAAATATTATACCTCAAAAGAAAAATTTAGCAAACGTCTTCTAAGTTTTTTGAATGGTGGATATTTGTTAGAATAAACAGTTTTAGATGGTTCACATAGTTCAACTGGAAACTAGAAAACATTACAAGTTTTCTGGTCAATACACTTATGAAAAAAATAATAAACACGCAACTACATTTTTCAAGAACAATTGCAAAAAATGGCTGACGTTCTAACTGATAAAAAAATATTCCATGAAAAAAACACATAAATCAGGCTTTGGATCTTCAAGTGTTTAGATGTATGATATTTTTAGTTATTGGTTGCAGAAAATGTTGTATTATATATTGTCTATTAAAAAGTATTAATGTATAAATTTCGTTTTTGTTTTTGCTGTGATTTGCACTTAGTTTTTATAATAAGTTAAAACTTATATATATATATAGGGTATATATGTATATATATGAAATAAAGAATTATGACTGACCTGTGGCCCCCTTGTCTTAACTTTGATTGGATAAACATGACCTGGATTTGCATAAGCTTTGATAGGGTTCATATTAGCCTCTTGCTAAATTCTGACCTATCAAACACTAAGAGCAGAAGGGTTTTGGAGAGTTCAGAAGTGGGAGTTCAATTGAGAGTTCACAAACTAAGAGTTCACAAATTTGATATGGATAACGCGGAGTCCGATCTTTTCGACGACATCGACATCGATAAATATTTCCAAGATTCAGATATTCAAGTACTTCACAAGTTGAAGGTTTTCCATAACAACCATGTTGATCAAACGAGAAATGGTGAGTTTTCTAAAGATCCTTGCTTGATGTTCATGTATTTCATGGTTGTTGTTATGTTTATCGATTGATCCGTTATCAATAATCATCACTTGTGATTTTCACTCTTTATAGCTCTATTTGAATGACCCAAAGTCAGATCTGAGTATATTATAAGCTGGATCTGAAGTATCTTCAGCTTCTTTTCTTCACAAAATGTTTACAAACCATTGACATATTAGTTGGATCTTATTACAGAGAAGTTGGTTGCTTGATCTGTGCTTTCAGTACTAATTTTAATGAATTGATATTCCTTCACTGTTTGTATGTTAAATACTCTAGTAGTTGATGGCTGTATGTTACATACTCATGTATCTAATGATGTTTTTGAAGTAGTTTCATAAGATGGTGTCTTAATTGTGTGTAATAACCTTCTAAATCTATAATGTTATCTTTATGTAATTTATGGATCTATTGTGTAAGCTAATTCTATTGTTACTTTTGGAGATTTATAATTGATCTATATTATCAAGTAAATACATTTTTTTTCCACATAAATACATAATTAAGCTTAATTTATTACTTTTTGAGCAAGAGTACGTTGCTATTAGATTTGTGTTCATTGCATATCCTTAGAGTTTGGTGTTTGATCCTTGCAGTTGCAGATATTCATATTTATCAACAGATTTGCTCTGCACTTTCAGCTATGCGATTCTATGAGCAAATCATTTCTGTCCAGTTTTGGGCCGCCGTAGTTTTTGGATCTCAGATTGTACTTACAACATGTGGTCAGCCATTCGGTTTTACCATGTCCACAAATGAATTTTGGTCATACCGTGTAGCGTGTTTAGATCATAATTCCTATGTAGATTGTAACAAAAGAGTGTGCATTGGGCTTCCTGGTCGTGTGTTCCTCAGTATGATTCCTGAATGGACCAATGATGTGGAAAAATACAATGATAAGCACTATCCTCAACTACAAGATGCTAAGCGTTCAAAAATACAAGGATCGTTTTCCATGCCTGTGATAAAAGATGGCAAGTGTATTGGTGTACTGGAGTTTGCTATAACAAATAAAAGAGAGAATTTTACCCATGAAATGGACGAAGTTCGTACGGCTCTTCAGGTTGGTCCCTTCCTCAATAAATCTAGGGTTGTCTTTGAGAATCCCTGAAAATTCGAGGGCCAGTAGAAAAAATAAGCCGTGAAATATAACTTTTGTTAAAAAAAGCATATAACAAATCTTGTTTTTTAAGGCTAAAACTATCCACACACCCCATATGCCTATTTAAACACCCTTTGCCTCGTATAAGCCTATACGAGGCGTATAGGGTTACATCAAATTCAGTGTCTGACTCATGTCAGTTCTGGTTTGACTGCTCATATATGCCTTGTATAGGCCTATACTGGACGTATAGGACTCCTCGTATAGGTCTCATATATGACCCATGCCCCATATATGCCACGTATAGGCCTATATGGGGCGTATATAAGGGTTTTTTTTAACAAACATTTTATACAAACTTTTATACAAAACAAGTTTTCTATTTTAAATAAATTAATATTAGAGTTATTATAGTTAATATGAGTTTTTTATAATTAATATTAGTATTATTGATACTAATATGAGTTTTTTATAATTAACATTAGTGTTATTATAATTAGTATGAGTTTTTTTTATAATTAATATTAGAGCTATTATAATTAATATGAGTTTTTTATAATTAATATTAGTATTATTGATATTAATATGAGTTTTTTTATAATTAATATTAGTGTTATGGATGTTAAAAAGAGAAAACAAAAAAAATTAAAAATATATGCCGCATATAGGGCTAGACTGGGCGTATAGTGGGATCCAAAAGACCATTATAGCCCTGTTTTGCCCCCAGTCTAGGCCTAACTCAGGGGTAAAATGGTCTTTTCGTCTATACGCCCCATATAGGCCTATACGAGGCATATAAGACAAAATATGACGTAATCAGAGATTCTCTTGGAAATTGAAAAAGGTTATACACGACGTATAGACCTATACGGGGCATATACGAGGGTGTGTAAGTAGGGACTAGAGTGTGTGAATATGTAAACCCTAAATGTATATATATATATTTTTATAAAACTTCGGGCCCAGGTAGAACGGGTCCTAAGAGGTCGCCCACCCAACCCTGGTAAATCATATATTCTTCTACATGATAGGTTTGTGTGTGGAATACATCTCAAAATAAATGTTAATTATAGAATTGTTCATGCATATAATCTTTACCTCCATTGTCCAATGGTTTTTGAGTAACAATTATTCCTCAAGAAGAAATGCGGGTGTTGTACATCTTGTACATATAGGTAAGGTAAAATTACAATTATAAATAAAGTTGACTTCAAATTTTCTAAAATAGACATTGACTTCCGGCTATGGCTTAGCCAACATATTTTGCCAGCTTAGCACCCAAATTTTATCGGCTTAGCCCACATTTAGAAGTTAATGACTATTTGATGATTAGTTTGGTAAACTGTCTGTCTATTGTCTATTTTTGAAATTTTCCTTAAAAGTATGCCAACACTACTCACTGTGTGATGCACTTCAGCCGCCTTAAAGCCGCTCTCATGCAGTATATAGTCAATGGTGATGCAACTTGGCTTATTTGTCACATCATGATTTTGGGATTTAAGGAATGAATCTTGAAATACCTAGGATAGGACGTTAACAGTCACAACTGATTGCCTAATTTTTTTTTTTTTTTGAAAAGCTTATTTCATTAGAAAACACACCAAGCCCGAAAACCGGGCCGGCAAAACAAAACAAAAAAAACTACATGCTACTAAAATACAAATTTACACCAATCAACCCAAGAAATCGACCTACCTTTAGCTCTATAATTGATTGCCTAATTTAGATAAATACTTTTACATCAAGTTAAGTGTTATGAAGATGGTGAGTTTATAATTGATTAGGTGGAAAACAATTTCTCTTGTATCTGTCAACAATTTACATAAAAAATGTTATGAGAAAGTTCACTCTTACAAAATCACTTGGATGATATAATTATATCTGGCTTTGGTTATTTGTACATCCTAGTGTCATATACGTTGTGTGACCTCGGGAAATGGTTACATCGTACATCGTACACCGTACGACGTATATAGTGTTATACGCGTCGTATAGGGGCTCATTTAATGCAAGGTGAAACCCTATAGAAGCCTATAGTGCTATACGCGTCGTATAAGAGGTGTCCAAACAATTTTGGGGGGTGTCTAAATACCGTCACCCTTATATTTACCGCAACATACAAATATACTTAACCTTTCCTGGTGTTTAATTGTTTATTAATCATTAGGGTTAGATATTAGGGCTAGATGTAGGTAAACAATAATATTAACTGTCGGCCTATGTATCCCAGATAACAACTCATTTTGTTTGTTTGTAGAACGTGGGGTTACAATCATCAGACCAAAATGAAAGCATCAACTTTGACACTTTAGAAAATTACTCTCCCGTGGTTGAGTCCCCCAGTGCCTCAAAAAAGGGTCGATATTCAAAGTCAAAGGAGATCACTCGTAATGATATTACAAAACTTTTTGGAGTGCCTAAGGCCAAAGCTACAAAAATATGTGGTATTTGTAAGTTCATATGCTATAACTTGATTGTATGATTTTAAAAACCAGATGTAAACAATTAATAAGGTTTTTTTTACTGGCATTTCCTTTATGCAGGGCATGATCATAAAACGTTAGCAAAGAATACCTTTACGAAGGCTCATAAAAGGTACGGGGTTGATAAGTGGCCGTGTATACGTGGTGAAATAGTCAAATCGTCTGCGCATAAAGCCCTAATTGAACATGCGGAAGCATTTCTTAAAACTAGTTCTGATGTAGCTCGGCGGATCAAACATATGAATTCTCAGCTCATGCAAGATGATAATGATGACATAACTTTTGAAGGTAACTTAGGGGACACGCCCATGGATGATTTGATATCCAACGGTAGATTTTTCAAACCTCGTACGTTTGTTAAATTCTAAAATGTTTTGGATCGATTAGAATGCGTATATCTTCTGATTTAAAATTGTTTTCAGCTTTGGAAACTGCAGATGGTAAAAGAGTTAGAGAACAAGTTGATGAGAGTGCCAGTCCAGTTAACAAAAGATCGCGGAACTAACTCAGACACAGGTCGAACGCCTTTTATGCAAATTCTGAAAACTTGAATAAAGTTCGATACATGTTTGAGTGGTTGACCTTAATTTTATTAGCAAACGAGATTGACGCAATCGAGATTGACGCTATTAGTTTTGGTAGATTGGTTATTGTTTAGAAAGTGCTTTATTCTTCCTCCTTTTTAGGAGTGATTGTTTGTTATGTGTGTCTATTTATATTGTTTGTTTTTCCTCTAGTTTGCATCAATGAAAATAAGAATCATTTCAAAATTTATCATGGTTATCACAGCCAAATCAATAACCTAATTTTTTTTCTCTCTTGCTCCTCATGGCTGACGGGGAACAAACTCCGGCCGGCAACCAAAACTCAACCGAAAAACCAACCCTTCATCCAGCATACACCGTAACCAACATCCGAACCCTCGATGGCAAGAAAACAAACTCCGGCCGGCAACCAAAACTCAACCGAAAAACCAACCCTTCATCCAGCATACACCGTAACCAACATCCGAACCCTCGATGGCAAGAAAGTAACATATTTGGCCTGGGTCAAGCTCTTCAAACTTCATGTTCGCGCCTACAAAGTTCTTCACCATATCGACGACACCGACTCACCCGATGAATCCGATCCGAAATTCTCTACATGGTCCGAACTAGATGCCCTCATATTACATTGGATTTACAGCACTTTGTCGGACGACTTGTTGTCTCGAGTACTCGACACCGATCTCACGGCTAGAGACGCATGGGTTAAAATCCAAGAAATATTTATCAATAACAAACAGGCTCGGGCGGTGACTCTCGAGACAAAGTTCACCAACACCACACTACAATCATGCTCCTCCTTTGATGACTACTGTCAAACCTTGAAAGATATTGCTGAGCAGCTTCGTGATGTCGACCAACCGGTTACCGAAAGTCGTCTTGTCATACAAATGGTACGTGGTCTTCCTATTGAGTGTGATACAATTGCAGCCATTATTAATCGTGAAAAATCAAAGTGGAAGATTGCTCGAAGCATGATTGAAGACGAACAATCTCGCCAAGTGGCCCGGTCTAATCCTACACGTGACACGGTTCTCCTACATTCCACGAATCCCACTTCGGCACCCACACAAAACGACTCAGCCCGTTCTCCCTATCCCAACGGATACCATGGACGCAACTATGACGCTGCCAAAGCCGCTCGTGGACGTGGTTATGCCGCTCGGGGTGGCCGCCAAGGCACCAACACCCATAATCCATCCTCTCTTGCTGGACGTGGAACTTGGGGACCTAACTACCAACACCATCAGAATCCACCAACCCAACATAACCTGCACCAAACCCATCCCTATTCACAGCCCAACTGGATAAACTCTAGTGGGCCTCCATCTTGGACACCACCACCTACACCATACCCATCCAATCCAGCCCAGTTCACTCCTCAACCATCCTACCCACAACAACAACAGGCCCATGTCGGGTAATGCTCTATTCTCGTCTGACATCGGGGTGCCGCTCTCCCACATCAGCCTCAACTATCATGACCCGCAATGGAACATGAACTCCAGAGCCTCATCCCACATCACATCAAATGCAGGTACTATTTTAACTCCTTCTTAATTACCTCAAAGCCATGTTTTTGTCGGTAATGGTCAGCGTGTACCTGTTACGGGTTCCGGTAATGGCTTATACACCCTTCCAAACAAAACTTACAAACTAAACAATATTGTTCACTCACCCTCTGTCATAAAAAATCTTTTATCTGTTAGTAAATTCACTACTGATAATCAGGTTTCCATTGAGTTTGACCCATTTGGTTTTTCCTTGAAGGACCTCAAGGATGGACGCCTCCTTTCCCGCCACAACAGTAGTGGAGATCTCTACTCGTTCACCACGTCGAAGTTTACATTCCTTTCCGCCGCCACTCATCCTCGATCCTTGGCATGATCGTCTAGGGCATCATGCGGTGGCCATGCTTCAGCATCTTTCTCGCACTTTTAATATTTCTTGCAATAAAATATCGATTTATCCTTTTGCTCTTCTTGTCAATTGTCAAATAGCAAACGTTTACCTTTTTTGGATTCTGTTTCTCATACTTTAAAACCATTTGATATTGAGCATTGCGATTTGTGGACTTCACCAATTGTTAGTAATTCTTGCTATAAATACTATTTGGTGCTCATTGATGACTATACAAATTATGTGTGGGTCTACCCACTTAAATAAAAATCCGACACATTTCACACTTTAACCAAATTCCACAAACTCATCCAAACTCAATTTTCTCTTCCCATAAAAACCAATCAATGTGATTTAGGAGGTGATAACAATAACTTCAAAGCTTTCGCTAACCAGAACGGCCTCCTTTTTCGATTTGCATGCCCTCAAACGTCCCAACAAAATGGGCGTTCCGAACGCATGATCCGTCGTATAAACGAAGTCATTCGTGCCCTACTTGTTCGTACTCACCTACCACCATAATTTTGGGTAGAAGCACTTCATACCGCTGCCTATCTTCACAACATCTTACCCATACAACGCCTAAATTACCAAACACCCGCTTTTGCACTTTATCTTCGACTTCCTACCTACAACCATATCCGCACTTTCGGATGTGCTTGCTACCCAAACATGACCGCTACCTCACCAAATAAACTCTTACCTAGATCCGCACGATGTGTATTTCTTGGATACCCATCCGACTTTTGTGGGCATTGGTGTTACAACCCCATCACGGGCCGTGTTCATCTTTCACGTCATGTTATATTTGATGAAAACACCTACCCATTTCTTGACCTATCACCCAACTCATCCTACACATTTCTTGATGGCCCCACCCCTCTAATACATCATTTTTTCCCCACATCCTACCCTTCTGTTGACACCTCTACCCAATCCTACAACACAAATCAGCCTTCTAGCACTCCTCCTAACCAACCACACTCTCCTCTAGATACCGCACCCAATTCTCAACACACTTCCCCCAACCCAACCAACCAGAAGACCCACCAGTTGATACGACATCGACTCAACCCACTCCCACTCCACCTCCGAATGTCCAAACCGAAGCACCCGCCCACCAATGCACACAATATGCAAACACGGTCCAAAGATGGCGTTCACAAACCAAACCCCCATTACAATCTTGCTACCCATTCCAACATTTCGCCAATCCCTACCTCCCCTACCAAAGCCTTATCGGACCCTAACTGGCTTCGCGCAATGAATGATGAATTTAATGCTTTGCAGGTTAATAATACATGGGAGTTAGGACCTAGACCCCCTTGATAATCCGATTATAAGATCAATGTGGCTTTTCACCATAAACTAAAAGCGGATGGCACCTTGGAGCGCTACAAAGCGCGGCTAGTTTGTAATGGAAAATCTCAAACTATTGGCGTAGATTGCACCGACACCTTCAGCCCGGTCGTCAAACCCGCTACAATCCGAACCGTGTTATCTTTAGTGGCCTCCCGATCATGGCCGATACATCAATTGGATGTAAAAAATGCTTTCCTTCATGGTAATCTGCAGGAAACGGTATACATGCATCAACCAGCCGGATTTGTCGACCCAAATTATCCGCACCATGTTTGTCGGCTCAAAAAATCGCTATACGGCCTGAAACAAGCACCGAGAGCCTGGTACACTCGGTTCTCTGCATTCCTCACTTCATTGGGATTTATTAGTTTTGCTAATAAATTTATGGGTATGTGGATTGATTAAGTTTTCTGTCTAGATAGATTATTGATATATTTAACATTCCATGTATCGTATTATATTATGAGATCCTGGCTTACGCACAAGATACTTCTTGGCTTCTTGCTAGAGATGACTTATTTAGTATGTACGTATGTAATTAAGGATGACATTGTCCCAAGCTGTTTAATGTGGACAAGGGAGCTCCTTATAGAATGTGCTACATGTACATTTACTTCTTAGTTGATAATAATTTACTATATATCACTGATCTAAGAAATTATTTTGGTGTCAGTATCAAACTGATAGCTAGCTATGTTTGGTTTTCTTATTCTGTTTGTAATGGTCAACACCCATGGCGTGACTACCACCCCACGTCAGAACCACATCGACTTTAGCCCTCCATATTGACGCCTTTGATGTGTGTAAAATGCAACATATAAATTACATCAATTGAGGCATAAAACTAACCCTTTTTAAGTACTAATGTTGGAAAAAGAGTGTTTTTGTCTTCCTTTTGTATTTTCAGGATGAAATGAGCTCAAATTCACAAAAGAAGCAAAAAGACAGCTAATTCTAACATAAATACAAGAAAAGGAACAAAAGTGGATTGCCCGACCCCTCAACGGCATCCTCCCAAGCAGAAAAGAGAAGTCAGAAGACTGAACACGCCCCGTGCTCAGCCAGCACGGGGCCGTGCCCAAGAAGCAGCAGAAAAGACAAACCTATAGAAGCTTCTATTGCCCACCACGGGGCCGTGTCCAGTGAGCACGGGGGCGTGGCGTAAGTGCAGCAGGCGCATTAATTGTAATTGCGAATTACAATTAATGAAGAGAGAGAGTGTCAGACGGGCACGGGGGCGTGTCCAGCGGACACGGGGCCGTGCCCAGCCTTCTGTTCAGCCTATAAATAGGAGTGTTTGGTTTCATTTCAACTCATCCCTTGGCACACCACCTTTCTCACACTTCATCCACCACCCACCACCACCATAACACCATCATCCACCACCATCATTCATTGTCCATCATAGAGTGTGTGAGTCGTCTCGGGATCCAAGATTGATCGTAAGAGTTCTTGACAATCAAGGCCATGTTTGCCTAAGTCTCTTACATCACTTGGTGAAGACAAGTGTTTAGTATAATACTTTTTATTTTTAATCTTTTGCATTTTTTATTTGGTTTTGTATTAATGACTTTAATAACTAGTTGCTTATGTTGAATGTGATCTTTCCTTATCGTTTGTCCGTGGTGTCTTGGCATTATTTTACTGTCTATATAAAATAAAAGATTTTCACCATTCATATCTCCACGGTCTATATGGAGATATGTTGGCTACCTGGTCGGGGGTTAAGGGAACGGTTTGGTAAGGGTCTTGCCCTTGTTCAACGTTTAGAGGTCCTGCAAGGGACCTGGGTCAAATTTAGTAGGATCTCCTTCAATGCCCATAGGTATTGGATGGCGGGGATCCAAACTCTTTGACCCCCTCATAAGTTAACTACTATTAATACTATAACCCGACTATTTAGGACTGTATCCCTGCTGACTCAGACTACTTAGTCGAGGATAACGTCACCGCCAAAAGCGGGGCCTACCATAATTTGCATTAATAACTTAATTCATTATCTTCCAATAATCCAACCCTTTAGGATTGTATCCTTGCTGACTCAAACTACTGGGTTGAGGGTAACGTCACCTTCAAAAGAGGGGCCTACTACAATAACTAAGATAATCTCTTAAACAAGTGCAAAAGTGTGAAAATAATCAAAGGTTATACTAATACACGAGTCGGATCCAAGTGATTCATCTTGTCTATCTGTTTTTATTTTATTTTTATTTTTCAGCATTTAGTTAGTTTTTTTTTTATTTTCTTAGTTTAAAAATCTTTTCTAACTTTTTGAGTTGATTAGACGTTGAGGATAAACCGGTACTAAAAGCTCTTGTGTCCTTGGACGACCTCGGTATCTTACCAACACTATACTACGTCCACGATGGGTGCACTTGCCCATATGTGTGTTTAGTGTTAGTAAATATCATGTTTTATAAATTTAAAACTTGGCTAAAAGTGTAAAAAGGGCTTAAAATATACATAAAAAAATATAACACACTTCACGCACATCAAGTTTTTGGCGCCGCTGCCGGGGACACAAGAATTTTAAGAAAGTTAGGAATCAACGGCCTAATCATATTTTTTATTTTTCTTTTTAATTTTTTAGGATTTTCTTAAGTTTTTCAGCTTCTGCAGAGCTCAGCACGGGCCGTGCCTGGTCGGACACGGGCCGTGCCCAGCATCGTTACCGGCAGTTTTTAGTTTTCCAAGTTACAGAAGGCTGACCACGGGGCCGTGTCGGTGCAACACGGGGCCGTGTCCAACTTTCCAGTAACTGGGATCTGGAAAACAATCACTGTAACTCCGACCACGGGCCGTGTTCGCTGAGCACGGGGCCGTGGTGAACCTTCTGACCAGCATTCTTTTCTGTTTTTTATTGCAGGACTTGGAACCAGACGCCATCCTACATAGTGTATGAGCTCCAGTTCTAATAAGGACATAAAAGAACCTCTAGAAGAACCCGAACGCTTTCTCAGAAAAAGACTAAACGCTAAAAACCAAGAGAAAGTTTCAGGGAATCCACCTCCAATGGCGGACCAACGTACCCTCATGGATTATCTACGACCCACCGTAGGTAACCTAGGCGCCGCTATCAATGCACCGAATGTTGAAGCCAATAACTTCGAACTTCGGCCGCATTTGATACAAATGCTCCAAAACTCCGCAACCTTCCATGGGCTTGCGGACGAGGATCCCCATCTACATATTACTAATTTCTTAGAAATATGTGATACCTTTCGGATCAATGGAGCATCAAATGACGCCATCCGCCTCCGAATGTTTCCTTTTTCACTAAAAAACCGAGCAAAAGCTTGGCTCAACGCCCTCCCAGCTGGATCGGTGAACACCTGGGATGAACTAGCCCAAAAATTTCTCTATAAGTATTTCCCTCCCGCTAAAACGGCTAAATTAATGACTGAAATTAATACATATTCACAAGAGGACGGGGAATCCTTATATGAAACTTGGGAAAGGTTCAAGGAACTATTACGCAAGTGTCCACATCATGGCCTTGCGATATGGCAACAAGTATCCACTTTCTATAATGGATTGTTGCCACACACAAGGCAGACACTTGATTCTAGCTCCGGGGGACTTTTAGGTAATCACCGCCCGCATGAAATATACAACCAAATTGAGGAAATTGCTCAAACCAATTTTCAATGGCACACCCCCCAAGGAAATAAATCTATTGCCCCGGGCGCCCATAAGGTTGATGAAAGCACTTCTTTACAAGCCCAAATCGAGGCCCTTTCTTCAAAAATAAAAAAATTAGAAATGACAAAAACAGTCTCGGTTATGGCTTGTGAAGGGTGTGGTGGGTCACATGAAAATTGGAGTTGTATGAAAGAAACAGACGATCAACAAGAGTCGGTAAGCTACATTGATAATAGACCTAGGCCGTCGGGTCCTCCAACGGGCACTTACAACCAAGGATGGCGAAGCCACCCAAACCTTGGTTGGAGAGAGCCCGGCAATAGTAGTAACCAACAAACCCAACGACCAAACTTTCAACAACCAAGAAATGAGCCACAAAATTTCACTCAACAACAAGGTGGACGAGAAAGGCTTGAAGATACTGTATCTCGCCTCATCTCCAACACTGAAAAGAAAAACTCGGAAAGGTTTCTACAATTAGAATCAAATTTTAGAAATCAACAAGCTAGTATTCAAAACATAGAAAAACAATTAAATCAGCTAGCCCAAAATTTTTCCGAGAGACCACAAGGTGCATTACCAAGCAATACCGAAACAAATCCAAAAGCGCAAGTTCATCTCATCACGTTACGAAACCGCACCGTGGGGACTGCGGAGGCGCCACCACCGACAGAAGAAACTGTACCCCCACCTCTGCAGGAGAAGAACTCCCCTACGTCATCAGAGCCTACCAAGGCTCCTCGAGTTCCATACCCCGGTAGGTTAATTCGTCAAAAGACCAATGAGCAATTCGCAAAATTCGAAAGTCTATTAAAACAATTGCATGTCAATATTCCTTTTATTGATGTCCTAACCCAAATGCCCAAATACTCTAAGTTCATGAGGGACTTCCTCACTCGTAAAAAGAAAATTGAAACTTTGCAATTAGTTAACTTAGGCGAAAAATGCTCTGCTCTCGTACTCAACAAACTTCTCCAAAAGAAAATCGACCCCGGAAGCTTCACGATTCCCTGCTCAATCGTGGATTCCCCCGTTCGTAATGCACTAGCCGATCTTGGGGCTAGCATTAGCCTCATGCCCTCATCTATGTTTAAAAGGCTCGGCCTAGGAACAAAGAGTCCTACAAAAATGAGCATACAACTTGCTGATCGATCCGTCAAATTCCCGCAAGGTGTCATCGAAAATGTCCTGGTAAAGGTAAGCAAATTCGTCTATCCGGCCGACTTTGTCATACTCGATATGGAGGAAGACACCGAGGTCCCCCTCATACTAGGGAGACCATTTCTTGCCACCGCACAAGCAGTGGTAGATATGAATGATGGAACGCTCACCTTGAGGTACGGGGATGATGAAGTGAAATTCGGAGTTGGGAAGAGAATAGAAGACGACGACACGGTCAACTACATGAAGGTTATTGATTCGAGTTTGGATGCGGCTCTCCGACGGTGTAACATGGGATGCCAAACATCCCACTCAGAAAATATATAACCTCACATTGGGTCTAGCCAAGGACCCTTATAAACGTGGCGCACCACGGAGGCATTCCGCGGAACTATCCTTAGTTTAGTTTAATCTTTTAGTTTTAATTTTGCAGGAATAAAACACACTCATGGTGGTAAAGGATGAAAAGGGGAACGAGAAAAATGGCCCCATGCACAAGAACAAGGCAACCCGACACAAATTTCTCCGTTACAGAAGGTTCAACACGGGCCGTGCCCAACCAACACGACCCCGTGCTGAACCCCCTTGTCACACCCCGATTTCCACGTGTATCACCGGTGGGCCCGGTGGGGGATTACCGTGACGTAGTTGGCAACAATATAGTCAAACCACACAATTATATGAATGCACGGCGGAAGCATAAAGATAAATATAATTCAACCTTTGATTGTAATATCGAATGTATCACAAATAGTCGAATGGTATCCACAGGGGATCAAAAATAATAAACAAAATATTGTTCAACAGACAAGGCATCAAAGCTTGCGAGACTTCTTAAGATGCTAAGGAGCTATTGCCAGCCGATTACGTGTAGTACCTGCACTTAATCTTTTTGGAAAAATACGTCAGTTTACACTGGTAAATACATTCAACCGACACTTTTGAAAAATGTTTATTAAAATTGATTTGAATGCACAACGCACAAATTCTTTTATAACTTGGGAGAATTATTTAATATTATAATCTTGTGAACGAATTACATGTTCCTTCTTTGCGTTCAGTAGCCCGGATCTAGTCCGGGTTAAAGATCAATAGACACACCACATTTGCGTAAAACCGCAGTGGGTAAACCAACGGCTACGTCTTTTATTAATATAGACATAATACCGGGTGTACGCCTACACCCGAGTGTCGAGGTCGTGGCTATTTCGTAAAATGATGCCTAGGATATCCGGGACATGGTCATTAACCCCCCAAAGGCTTTTAAGTAACAAGACTGTTTAAATGAGCCGATCGAATTATTCAATTAACCACTTAAACGATGGAAGATTTGATGCTCAATCAAGCGGTATTAATATACCGTAACCCAAGCCCGTATAACGGAAAATAAGTTAAAAGTATTTACCTTTGCAAGTATTGTCCTTAATTGATTTAAATCACAGATATCTTTTACTGGGGCTCCTATTCTGGAACGAAGGTTTTAAAATAACCTATTAGAATCCTAACGGGTCTTTATATTAGCCGTAGCCTAGACCGGTCAGTTTCAAGGGATAGTTACGGTTTAATCGCGTGAAAGGCGAGAACCGAGAATGGAATGTGATTCTGACCCAACAAGTTCGAAGACTTGTTTTATATGGGTTTAATATTCACACTCTGGATTTTGGGGTCAAAATAATATGGTTTGACCCGTATCGGCTAATTTATGTAAACTAGTTACATAAGCCGAACCGTGCGCGCAATAGGCGCAACGGGTAACCGTAAGAGTCCTACACTTGTTTCCCAAGTCAATAAGCTTTAAAGAGGTTGTGGTATCAGTAGGATACCTTCCGTGATGCCCGTAACGAGTTTAAGTTCATTTTATACCCCGTAGGGGTATTTCGGTCTTTTTAAAGATTATAAAAGAGATTTCTGAGTTCTGCAGGAAATCTGAGTTTCCCGATCAGTTTATAAAGTTCAAAATACTTTATTTATTATTTAAAATCAGTAGCAACTGGAATCGGGTCAAAAGACCTTGTAGAACTCAAGTTTTGGCCGAAAAGGGCATATTCGGTATTTACCGAACCGTAGCCATAACCGCAGGTTATGAGCAGGTTAAAATTAATTAAAAATCTTTAAAAATCCCAAAATATTATTTTACAACAGTGAGTAAAAGTTTTGGTGACGGAATCTTGGTTTAGGCAGGCGTTATGCTAATCGCGCCGTTTATTACAAAAGTTTACTTTAATTGCGCTATTTAGCATAACTCCTTATTCTAGACCTCGGATTGACGTGAAACTTTAGGGACATGCTTAGAATTTAGTAAGTAAGGTCATGGTCCCTTCACGTGTCCGAAATACTCGTTTTATTTTGAAAAGGGCGTTACGGTCAACTTTTAAGCAATTAACGGAAATGCGTAAAAGACTCGGACGAACAACGAACCAGTCACAGAGGGTGATACCATCACGTGACCTGGTCCTAAGAGAGTCCTAAGGCATATCTACATTGCACTAAACGGGTCAGAACTGAAGTCAAAACAAAAGTCAAACTTTTGCGGCATTCGGCTCCGAACCGGGTCAATATAGCAAATGGCCGAATCAAACGAGCTTAGACAAGTTTATATACTTAATATCATGTTTTATAAGTGTTCAAACAGGTTTCATATCATCTATATTACAGATTATGCAAGAATCGCAAAAATGGCTTTCTGTTGACTTTTTAAGTATACGTTTGACTCGACATTTGAACTAGTTAGAGTGGTGATCAGAGGGAACCCTTTTAGGGGTTTATTACCCATACAAATACCAACTTATAACTACTTTTGATTCAAGATATGACTGAGCCATTAAGGACTTATCTCGAAGTCAAACCGTGGTTATGACGGTTCGATTTTTAGCTATTTAACTAAGCAAAACTAAACCACAAATGTTTTAAACAACTTACAGAAGCTTGAGCACGATTTAGGATGATAGAATAAAGGTTGGAAGCTCCAGAGGTGATCAAGAGAATGTGTTTTGAAGTGTGGTGATCTTATGCATAACATCGGCCTATTTATAGTACAAGAATGGCCTTTAGATCCTTACAATTAAGCCTACAAGTGAGTACGGATGATGGGCAGGTGTCCTAAGGTGCTATGGGTCGAGTAGGGGGCGCCCATGCCTCCTTGATTGCTCACAAGGTCGTTCACTAGCCAAATCATTGAGCTGCCCATGTTTTCTGTTATTGTGTGTCCCACGCGACCCGCGTTAAGGATTCACGTAACTTGGTCGCGGGTCGCTTGAGTTCGCATATCAGAACGCGTATAAACAACAGGCTCGCGGCCCGCGTTAACTTAAGTGTAACTTTAAAGCGGCCCGCGTTAGGTCTGTTTTTTCTGGAATTTTGAATCTTTTATAATCATGACAAAATCTTGGTAATTAATAACGAAATCTTTGGTAATTATTAACCTGACCTTTCGGGTTTGAAGGGGTAACTTTGCGATTTGGCCCTCGATTATTTACAACTAAGGGCCTCGTGTTGTTTACCCGTACTGTTAAGTCCCCGGTTAGTTTGTTAATTATTCGGAAAGCTTTAACTTTCATTGTTGACGCTTTTAACCCTTCTCATACGAATTTGATCATAACTTTCTCGTTTTAAAACGGAACTTTGCGGAATTTATATAGTACATTCTAGTGAGCGTATTTTACTGCTACAAAGCCTCAGGTACGTCAAAGGGTCACTTAGAGGTATAATTAAACATGTTGACACAGTTAACCCCTGTAGCTTGTAACCTCTCACTTTCTTCCGCGTTTCGCTTCCGTACGATCCATGATTTATTCGTTTGAAGGTACGAGCATCGTTTAGGGTTACTATACAGTATACTTACCCTTGTTTGACATTTATAACCCTCGAATTTACATACTTTCAAGGTTTGTCAACTTTAGTCCTTTATTTATTATTAAACGCCACGTGTAAACTCAAGACACGTGTCAATACATTATTGGACACAAAATTTCGAGGTGTTACATCCTCACCCCCTTAAAATAAATCTCGACCTGAGATTTACTCAAACAAATAGGGATATTTCTCTTTCATCGTGGATTCAACTTCCCACGTGAATTCGGGACCTCTCAGGGCATCCCATTTAACCTTCACTATCGGTACATGCTTTCTTCGAAGCTTTTTCACCTGTCGGTCTTCAATCAACAAGGGCTTCTCCACAAACTTCAAGCTCTCATCTATATGCACATCTGTGTGTGGGATCACCAATGATTCATCAGCGAAGCACTTCTTTAGATTGCAGATGTGGAATACATTGTGAATTCCATTGAGCTCTTCTGGTATGTTTAATTTATAGGCAACTGACCCGACCCGTTCGATAATCTCGAAAGGTCCTATGTATCTCGGGCTCAGTTTGCCTTTCTTACCGAAGCGCATCACCCCCTTCCAGGGTGATACTTTTAGCAACACTTTTTCACCTACCTCGAAGTGAAAATCCTTACGCTTTGGATCAGCGTAGCTTTTCTGCCTATCACGGGCAGCTTTGAGACGTTCCCGAATCTGGACAATCTTGTCCGTTGTCTCGAAAACTATCTCTGGTCCTGATAATTGGACTTCTCCCACTTCCGCCCAACAAACAGGCGATCTACACTTCCTACCGTATAATGCCTCGAAAGGCGCAGCCTTTATGCTGGTATGGTAGCTATTGTTGTAGGAGAATTCGATTAGGGGTAGGTTCTTATCCCAACTACCACCTAGATCGATAGCACATGCACGCAGCATGTCTTCTAACGTTTGAATAGTACGCTCACCCTGACCGTCTTTCTGAGGATGGTAAGCCGTACTAAAATTCAAACGTGTGCCCAAAGATTGCTGGAAGCTTTTCCAGAAGTGAGACGTGTATCTAGTATCTCGATCAGAGATAATAGATACAGGTATGCCATGTAAGGCCACAATCTTATCAACATACAACTGGGCTAATGTGTCGGAGTTATAAGTCTCCTTGATGGGTAAGAAATGAGCTGACTTAGTCAGTCTATCGACTATAACCCATATCGTGTCGTTTCCTTTGCTCGTCTTTGGTAACTTGGTGATAAAATCCATAGTTAGACACTCCCATTTCCATTCAGGAAGTTCAGGCTGTTGTAGCAAGCCAGATGGCTTTTGATGCTCAGCCTTGACCTGCGCACAAGTCAAGCATTTGGCTACATAAGCGGCTACAGACTTTTTCAAGCCTATCCACCAATAATTTGCCTTTAAATCCTGATAGATTTTGTCTGCTCCAGGATGGACAGAATATTTGGAACTATGGGCTTCCTGGAGGATAACATCTCGTAGTCCTCCATAAACAGGAACCCATATTCGCCCATTCAATCTCAAAAGTCCATCCTTGTGAAGAGTTAACTGCTCCTCAGTTACTCCTAACTTTTCCTTAGGATAATTAGCTTCTAACACAGCCTCTTGCTGTGCAGCTAATATCCTTTCAATCAAGTTATTCTTTACTTCCATCCTCCTAGCATTGATTCAGATGGGTTTCATCCTTTCTTTCCGGATCAGGGCATCAGCGACTACATTCGCCTTGCCGGGATGGTATCTGATCTCACAATCGTAATCATTTAAGGTCTCCATCCAACGGCGTTGCCTCATGTTTAGCTCCTTCTGGTTGAACAGATGTTGAAGGCTCTTGTGATCTGAATAGATCACGAACTTGATTCCGTACAAATAATGCCTCCACAGTTTTAGTGCGAATACAACGACACCCAACTCCAAGTCATGGGTGGTGTAATTCTTTTCGTGCACCTTCAACTGTCTCGAAGCATAGGCAATCACCTTGCCTTTCTGCATGAGCACACACCCCATGCCAGTGTGTGACGCGTCGCAGTAAACTACGAACTCTTCTGTACCTTCCGGTAGCGTCAACACAGGAGCGTTGCTCAGCCTTTGCTTTAAGATATCAAAGGATTCTTGCTGCTTAGGGCCCCAAACAAATTTTTCCTTCTTCTTGATCAGGGAGGTTAAGGGCGCAGCAATCCTTGAAAAATTTTCAATAAATCTCCTATAGTATCCTGCCAATCCCAGAAAACTACGAATTTCGGTAGGCGTCTTTGGCTCCTGCCAATTCATGACCGCCTCTACCTTAGCGGGATCCACCTGGATACCACGCTCGCTCACGACATGTCCAAGAAATTGGACTTCTCGTAGCCAGACTTCGCATTTAGAGAATTTGGCATAGAGTTTCTCGCAATGCAGCAATTTGAGAATACATCGTAGGTGTTTCTCATGGTCAGCTTTATTCTTTGAATAGATAAGAATGTCGTCGATGAAAACGATGACAAATTTGTCTAAGTACGGCTTGCAGACGCGATTCATGAGGTCCATGAACGCAGCCGGTGCATTTGTGAGCCCAAAAGGCATCACTAGGAACTCGTAGTGACCGTAGCGAGTCCTAAATGCTGTTATGTGTACGTCTTCATCTCGGACTTTCAGCTGATGGTAGCCCGACCTCAAGTCGATCTTTGAGAAATAACTAGCCCCTTGTAATTGATCAAACAAGTCGTCGATCCTTGGCAATGGGTATCTATTCTTTATCGTGACCTTATTAAGTTCACGATAGTCGATGCATAGACGCATCCATCCGTCCTTTTTCTTAACAAATAGGACAGGTGCTCCCCAGGGAGACGAACTAGGCTTGATGAAACCTTTTGCTAACAGTTCATCCAGTTGGGTCCTCAATTCCTTCATTTCAGTCGGTGCTAGCCTGTAGGGTGTTCTAGCAATAGGAGCTGCTCCAGGGATGATATCTATTCTGAATTCCACTTGCCTATCTGGTGGCAACCCAGGTAGATCTTCGGGAAAAACTTCTGGATACTCCGAAATGACAGGAATGTCCTCTATCTTTGGTTTGGGCTCTTCGATTATCACCTGTGCCATGTAGATGACACAGCCTCTTTTTAAGCACCTTGAAGCCTTGAGCATAGTTACATTCTCGGGCAATCCATACTACGTATCACCTCGAATGGTAAGTGATTCACCACTTGGAGTCTTTAGCACTATTTGTTTTCTGTTGCAGACGATCTGGGCCTGGTTGTGGGATAACCAGTCCATGCCCAGAACGATGTCAAAACCAGCCAGCTTGAAGGGAAGTAGAGATAGAGGAAAAGAGTGGTTCTTAATGGATATCATACATCCATCTAATATAGTGGAGACGGTTTCTACTGTGCCGTCTGCTAGCTCTACATCGTATTTCACATTTAGGGTTTTGATCGGCATATTCAACAGTTTGCAAAATTTTTGGTCTACGAAGGATTTATCAGCGCCTGAATCGAAAAGTACTCTTGCAAAGACATTATTCACGAGAAAAGTACATGTGATTACGTTGTCGTCTTGCAAAGCTTCCTTCACATCCATTTTGAAGACTCTAGCGTTATTCTTTTTGGTTTCTTCCGTCTTCTTGGCGAACTTGGGGCAGTTGCTTTTGATGTGCCCCTTCTCACTACAGTTGTAGCAGGTTGCATCTTTAATCTTCTTACAGTCCACAGTCTTGTGGTCTTTGGACTTGCACAGTCCACAAGTATACGACTTTGACTGGGACTATGAGTTTGACCCAAGCCTGCATTTCCCAAAGTGGAATTTCTGGCAGTTTTTGCACTTGGGCTTCTCTCCCGATTGTTGCCCATCTTTCTTCGATTCTGTCCCTCTCTTGCTATCACCGTTCCCACGGTGCTTCTTTCCCGACCTTCGTGAGGTATCGTCCTCATGCTTCCTCTTCTCGGCCTCCTTGTTCCTCAGCGATCTCAGTCGGACCGCGTCCATCGTGAGGGACAAAGAGAGGTCAGTTACAGACCTGAAGGTTGTTGGCCGAGAGGCCTTCACACTTGCCTTTATCACGGGTTCTAACCCCCCGATAAAACGAGCGATTCTCCTTGGTTCCGGGGTTACCAGATATGGAACCAAGCAAGACATCGTGTTGAAGCTCATCAAGTAGGCCTGGCAGTCCAGGTTTGTCATCACCAATCACACAAAATCGGACTCTATCTTCTCCACCTCTTGCTGAGGGCAGTAATTTTCTTTGATGAGAGAAACGAATTCCTCCCACGTCATGCTGTAAAGCACAGCTTTTCCCGAGGCCTGAACCAGCGCCCTCCACCAAGCTAGGGCCTCGCCCTTAAATGATTGCGACACAAACTTCACTACATCCCTTTCCGCGCAGCCACTGATGTCCACCACAGTGTCCATCTCATCCAGCCACGTCATACATTCAACGGTATAACAATCCTCGGTAAAACCGACATCCTCATAATATTTCTGACACCCTAATATATCTTAAAATATATCAATATGTCTTTATATGCACCCCGTATATGAAAAACCGAGCCCAAAGTAGATTATATATATATATAGTAAATTAAAAACAATAAAAATTAAGTTGAGGCGGGCCGCATGGGACCTCACCTCAATATAACGCGGGCCGCGCAAGGATGTAACCAGACTTCTCTTAAACCATAAGTTCATGCGGGCCGCGTACAAGTTTGGTTAAGTTTAAGCGGGCCGCGAGTGTCCAGAATTGTGGCATAGCCCGGTGCGGCCACGTGTCCGATGCGTGTCGAGCCTATATGGTGACCGGACCAAGCTACGCCGTTGACCCAGGTTGACGCGGGCCGCGTAAGGGTTGGCCTGTTCTTTACGCGGGCCGCGTGGAGACGCGATTACAGCCCTATATAAGAAGGCAACGGGCTTTCAGTTTCCGTCGTTCATTTCCTTTCTTTCTTTCTTAAATTTCTATAGTGGCGTTACTATACCCGGGCATTATACCCCCTAAAATAGCGAGATTCTGCTACGATGTAAGTATTATAACCCCTGGAGACGTATTAGATACGCTGCCCGATTGATCTAGGATTCCGTAACGGCTGTCGTGGTTCTGCCCGACGTAGTCGTTGGAATGCCGTCTCGGGGAGAGTATTACTAATGTTAAAATGGGTTATTATACTAACACACGTGCATTTGTGTAATTTATAGATTATCTCTAGGAAACCCTTACGAAAAACCTAAAACAGCAATGTGAGTTGATTCACTTTTTGTAAACCTTTTTGTTTACTGTTTTTAACAAAACCTCACTTAATTAAATATATACAAAGCAGTTATTGAGTATTTGTAAAGAATACAATTATAGTGGGTATATTGGGGTTTTGTATACAAAATTGGTTACTGGCGTGGTAACATCCCATAAGTTGAGTATGACCATACCACTGATGTTAATTGTGATGTCTTGGATACAAATGTAATTGCGGATGTGCTCTCAATACTGCAAATTGGTTTTTACTTAAACTTGATTAAACTGGGAATCACTCACCAGTATTTTCCACTGACAAAATGTTTTAAAAACGCGTTTCAGGTAACAATATGTGAAAGCCAAATGGAAGCCAGCTGGACAGCACTGGAGGCTTGGAAAAGTGGCAAAAAAAGTTACCTGAAAATAAAACAGATGTTTTTATTAAATAAATAGGATTTATTCTTATGAAATGTGTGTATTGAAAACTTGGGTTTTATCCATATGTTTAATGTTATAAATCATGGTGGTTTACTCTGATTAAAATATTTCCTAACTACGGTCCTGATGAAAATTTCCGCTGCCAAATTGGATAAATAAATGTGATACCACCGAAACTGGCTCACGGCCGCCCGTTCCCGGGAGATAGGGATCGGGGGCTGTGACAGAAGGTGGTATCAGAGCTATGCCACTGATTCAGCCACAGAAGTGTTCTGCTGACATCAAAATTCAAAGTGTTAGGAAATAAATTATGGAAATACGTGTATGATTGTATTTCTTGCTCTGTGTTATCTGACTATTTGTTAGTTTACAGTATGAGTGACCAAGGACCTTCTGACGCTTATCGTTAACTATCTGGTTCGCCTAGGAGCGAAGGCACCTCCTCTTCTCAGCCTGCCCTCTCAGGGTATTCTGCTGACACAGAAGAAGGAATCTTTGTGTTTAAGGCTCAGTCTGAAGAGCCATTTCCTCAGAAAAAGAGGGGATGGTTCAGTAGGGGAGCGCACGAGCGTAGGAAAAGAATGAAAAAGTTGCAGGAACAGCGAGTGTTAGCCGCAGCAAAAAGAGAGACTGATGCTTATAATCAGGATATGCTCAATAGGGGTATCGATAATATCCATATTTTAGCAACCACTGCTGCTGACCCAAACCTGGAACAAATGCTAGCACCACAACCACAAAATCCTGACCAACCCATGGAAGTAGAAGACCAGATAGAAATGCCTGATTTCAACCCGGAGGAGATACCTAGGGTACCTGCACCTGATCCTCTAGACCCAAACAACTACGACCCCTGGTGGGACGATGTTAGGGACTACGTGCAACAAAACCCAATACAGGAAAATGTGCCAATGCCCAACTTAGGAGCTTACCCAGGGTTAGATCCTCAAGATCCCTATAACATTAGTGATGCATATGTTAGGGAAATTTTAGAGAATCCATACCCGTACCAGGCCCCTATGCCTCCGTATCAGGAACCCGTACCCCAGTTTCCAAACCCAGTCCTAGAACCTGCACCCCCAATGAGTGCAGAAAATGTCCAAGAACTTAGGACTTTTGGGGAGGAAATTTTAGAAAGCAGTGATCGTATGCGACAGGTGGGAGAACGTCTCGTATGGAAATACGATGAGCGTAATATGGATTTTTGGATGAATCCATATCAGTGAAGGTGATGGCAGGAACAGTAGTAGTAATAATAATAATAATAAAATATATGTGTGTATGTGTTAGAAAAAAAAACAATACGGATGCCTACTATTAATATTGTAGCTTTACATTCCAGTCAGTATTGTAATTTAAATTTCAGTACTAGTGTGTAATGATGCATACTATATAAATAGAGTAAAAGTCGCAATGCTCGACGCTTTTGGTTAAAAGTGCGTGAC
Source organism: Helianthus annuus (assembly GCF_002127325.2). Classification (NCBI taxonomy): domain Eukaryota; kingdom Viridiplantae; phylum Streptophyta; class Magnoliopsida; order Asterales; family Asteraceae; genus Helianthus; species Helianthus annuus. Next base: position 168,097,774 of record NC_035443.2, read on the forward strand.
ATGTGATTGGCTATATTCAAATATTTTTGTGATATTAATATTTGGTAAATTGTTTAAAATTCAGATGGCCGACGAGGGAAATCAAGATAATCTGAATAACGATAACCAGAGTAACATTAACGTGGTTAATGAGAATCCGGACAACAATAACAATGGAAACCAAATGGATAATAGTGCCGTTCAACATATAGTGGCACAAGGAATTATAGATGCAATGCCATTTATTATTCAAACGGTTCAAGAAGCGAATAATAAAAGTAAGCATAGCAGTAAGCGACCAAGTGATCCGGAACACAGCGTGAACAATGGACCCGTACTTCAAGCGCCCATTCCCAAAAGAAGAAGAACCATGCCATATGGTTGTTCTTACAAAGAATTCTGGTCCTGTAAACCAATAGAATTCTCGGGCAATGAAGGACCTATTGCAGCCTTACGCTGGATAGAGAAAACTGAGGTTGTTCTAAAAATAAGCAAATGTGCTGAAGAAGATAAGATAATGTTTGTTTCAAATCTGTTTAAAAATGCAGCCTTAGAATGGTGGAACACTATCCTCCAGACAAAAGGAAGTGATATGATTTATAACATGGAATGGGAGGAATTTAAGAACATGGTAGAAAGGAAATTATGCCCTCCCAATGAAAAGGAACAGATAGCAAATAAGTTTCTAAATCTTAGAATGACCGGGGTAGACAGTAAGGGTTACACTACCACATTCTTTGAATATGCTATGATAGTACCTACCCTTGCATCACCTGAACCGGTATTAATCTCCCGTTATATCTGGGGATTAATTGGAGAGATTAGACATGTAGTCAAGGCAGCTAGACCCCAAACTATAGAAGAAGCTGTAGAACTAGCCAATACCTTGACAGATGAGTTAATCCGTACTAGAGAAGAAGACCAGAGGAGAAACCTAACCCAAAGCCTTACTCAAGAATTCCGTTCTGGGAATTCCAATCGTAGGAATGTAGGTTCTACCTCTGTACCATACTGCAAAGCCTGCAGAAAGAAGCATTCTGGAAGATGCTCTACTTACTGTAATTTTTGCAAGGCCCCAGGACACAAGGAAGAGAATTGCAAGAAGAAATCCAGTAATGGAATGTGTTTCAATTGTGGAGAAAAAGGTCACATTAGGACAAACTGTCCGAAATTGGCTCCAGCTGCAACCAACAAAAATCCTAAAAATGCTAGAGCATTCGTGCTAACTGCAGACGAAGCTAGACTAATTCCGGACATCATTGCTGGTACGTTTTTAGTTAATGATATTTTTGCTAAAGTATTATTTGACTCTGGTGCCAACCAAAGTTTTATTAATACTTCATTTTGCAAACTCCTAAATCAATCATTAACTAAACTACCACAGGAATGTCTAGTAGAAACCGCAAATGGAGAAACCGTTAGAATTTCTGAAATCTTGCAGGGAGCAAGAATAGAAATTGTTAATCAAAAATTTATTGCAAACCTTTACCCAATGAATCTGGTAGGATTTGATGTCGTGTTAGGAATGGATTGGTTAATAGCCAATAAAGCAAATATCTTATGTGATCAAAAGGTAATACAGATAAAATCACCAAGAGGTGAAAAGATCATAATCAAAGGAGATAAGCCATCTAGATCCACTAAATTCATCTCTGTGATGAAAACTGCAAGTTATATAAGGAAAGGATCTATAGTGTATTTGATTTCTATAATCACTAACACTAAAGGAAAAGAGTTAAAAGACATTCCAGTAGTGTCCCAATTTTCAGATGTCTTTTCCAGAAGAATTGCCAGGACTACCATCGGACAGGGAAGTTGAATTCAGAATTCACCTATTACCAGGGACAGCACCGATTGCCAAAGCACCTTACCGTTTGGCACCCGCTGAAATGCAAGAACTGAAGAGACAACTAGACGAATTGTTGGAGAAAGGATTCATACAGCCAAGCTCATCGCCATGGGGAGCACCGATTTTATTTGTTAAAAAGAAGGACGGATCAATGCGTATGTGCATTGACTACCATGAATTGAACAAAGTCACGATTAAGAATCGGTATCCATTACCGAGGATCGATGATTTGTTTGATCAACTTCAAGGAGCTCGATTTTTCTCTAAAATCGATTTAAGATCAGGATATCATCAACTAAAGGTACAGGAAGAGGACATTCCTAAAACCACATTCAGAACAAGGTATGGTCATTATGAATTTACGGTCATGCCATTTGGTTTAACCAATGCCCCAGCCGCATTTATGGACATGATGAACCGAATATGTAAGCCATATTTGGATAAATTCATAATTGTCTTCATAGATGATATTCTAATTTACTCTAAAAGTAAAGAAGAGCATGCAAAGCATTTGCAATTACTTTTAAGTTTATTGAGAAAAGAAAAGCTTTATGCTAAATTTTCAAAGTGTGAGTTTTGGTTAGAACAAGTACAATTCCTCGGACATTTAGTTAACCATGAAGGAACTCATGTAGATCCAACAAAGATCGAGGCAATTACCAAATGGAAAACCCCAGAGTCACCAACTGAAGTTAGAAGTTTCTTAGGATTGGCCGGTTATTATAGAAGATTTATCCGAGATTTTTCTAGAATAGCCATTCCTTTAACTAAGTTAACCTGTAAATCTGTTAAGTTTGAATGGGGACCAAAACAAGAAGAAGCCTTTAGAATCCTTAAGCAAAGATTAACCCATACACCCATACTAGCGTTACCAGAAGGAACTGAAGACTTTGTAGTCTTTTGTGACGCTTCTAAGTTAGGTTATGGATGCGTATTAATGCAACGCCAAAAGGTTATAGCTTATGCATCTAGACAGCTTAAGAGTCATGAAGAAAATTATTCGACCCATGATTTGGAATTAGGAGCCATAATTTTTGCCCTTAAGATTTGGAGACATTATCTATATGGTAGTAAGTTTACCATATTCACGGATCATAAGAGTTTAAGATATGTCTTCGAGCAAAAAAAGTTGAATATGAGACAGAGACGCTGGATGGAATTACTTAGTGATTATGATTGTGATATCCAGTATCATGCAGGAAAAGCCAATGTGGTGGCTGATGCTTTAAGTCGAAAGTATCATGAAAAGCCAAAAAGGGTACGTTCTCTTAAATTAAATCTACAAGTAGATTTAAACAATCAGATTAGAAAAGCACAAGAATCAGTAATCAAGGAGGATACTGAAAAATTAAAAGGAATGATTAAGGAATTAGAACAAAGAACAGATGGAATTTGGAGGTTCCATCAAAAGAGAATGTGGATACCTAAATTAGGAAATTTACGTCATCGTATATTAGAAGAAGCTCATAAGTCTAAATATACGATGCATCCAGGAAGTGATAAAATGTACCAGGATTTAAGGAAAAATTTCTGGTGGATAGGAATGAAAAAGGATGTAGCAGCTTATGTTTCTAAATGTTTAACTTGCTCACAAGTTAAAGCTGAACATCAGAAACCCTCAGGATTGTTACAACAATTAGAAATACCAGTTTGGAAATGGGAATTGATAACAATGGATTTTGTTACCAAATTGCCTAAAACAAAGAAAGGTAATGATACAATCTGGGTGATTGTAGATAGGTTAACCAAGTCAGCTCATTTCTTACCAATGAAGGAAACCTTTAGTATGGAACAATTAGCCAAATTATATGTAAATGAAATCGTTTCTTTACATGGCATTCCTTTATCAATTGTTTCTGATAGGGATAGCCGTTTTACCTCTCATTTTTGGTCAAGTTTCCAAAAAGCAATGGGAACTAGGTTAAATCTAAGCACAGCTTATCATCCTCAAACAGACGGGCAAAGCGAAAGAACAATTCAGACAATGGAGGACATGCTTAGAGCTTGTGTAATTGATTTTGGAGGTAACTGGGACGAACACTTACCTTTAATAGAATTTTCTTATAATAACAGTTACCACACAAGTATCAATGCTGCACCATTCGAAGCACTTTATGGACGAAAGTGCAGAACCCTAGTCTGTTGGGCAGAAATTGGGGAAAAACAATTATCTGGACCCGAGATAGTACAAGAAACAACTGATAAAATCATTCAAGTCAAGGAACGACTGAAAACAGCACGTGATCGACAAAAGAGTTATGCCGATAACAGACGCAAACCATTAGAATTTCAAGTAGGAGATAAAGTATTATTGAAAGTCTCTCCCTGGAAAGGAGTGGTAAGATTCATCAAAAGAGAAAAGCTAAGTCCCAGGTATATTGGACCTTTCAAAATTATTAAAAGAATAGGACCTGTAGCCTATCAGCTACAACTGCCAGAGGAAATGGTAGGAATACATGATGTATTTCATGTATCTAATCTCAAAAAGTGCCTAACTGATAAATCACTTGTAGTACCTCTCAAGGATATAGAGGTTAATGAACAACTCAAATTTGTAGAGAAGCCTCTACAGATTGAAGATAGAAAAATTAAAAATCTCAAGCATAAGAGATTAGTTCTGGTCAAAGTGAAATGGGACTCCAAAAGAGGACCTGAATACACGTGGGAACTTGAATCAAAAATGCAAAAGAAATATCCACACTTGTTCTAGTAGATCTCGAGGACGAGCTCTAAAACAAGGTGGGGAGGATATAACAACCCTCGGTAAAACTGACATCCTCATAATATTTCTGACACCCTAATATATCTTAAAATATATCAATATGTCTTTATATGCACCCCGTATATGAAAAACCGAGCCCAAAGTAGATTATATATATATATATATATATATATATATATATATATATATAGTAAATTAAAAACAATAAAAATTAAGTTGAGGCGGGCCGCATGGGACCTCACCTCAATATAACGCGGGCCGCGCAAGGATGTAACCAGACTTCTCTTAAACCATAAGTTCATGCGGGCCGCGTACAAGTTTGGTTAAGTTTAAGCGGGCCGCGAGTGTCCAGAATTGTGGCATAGCCCGGTGCGGGCACGTGTCCGATGCGTGTCGAGCCTATATGGTGACCGGACCAAGCTACGCCGTTGACCCAGGTTGAGGCGGGCCGCGTAAGGGTTGGCATGTTCTTTACGCGGGCCGCGTGGAGACGCGATTACAGCCCTATATAAGAAGGCAACGGGCTTTCAGTTTCCGTCGTTCATTTCCTTTCTTTCTTTCTTAAATTTCTATAGTGGCGTTACTATACCCGGGCATTATACCCCCAAAAATAGCGAGATTCTGCTACGATGTAAGTATTATAACCCCTGGAGACGTATTAGATACGCTGCCCGATTGATCTAGGGTTCCGTAACGGCTGTCGTGGTTCTGCCCGACGTAGTCGTTGGAATGCCGTCTCGGGGAGAGTATTACTAATGTTAAAATGGGTTATTATACTAACACACGTGCATTTGTGTAATTTATAGAATATCTCCAGGAAACCCTTACGAAAAACCTAAAACAGCAATGTGAGTTGATTCACTTTTTGTAAACCTTTTTGTTTACTGTTTTTAACAAAACCTCACTTAATTAAATATATACAAAGCAGTTATTGAGTATTTGTAAAGAATACAATTATAGTGGGTATGTTGGGGTTTTGTATACAAAATTGGTTACTGGCGTGGTAACATCCCATAAGTTGAGTATGACCGTACCACTGATGTTAATTGTGATGTCTTGGATACAAATGTAATTGCGGATGTGCCCTCAATACTGCAAATTGGTTTTTACTTAAACTTGATTAAACTGGGAATCACTCACCAGTATTTTCCACTGACAAAATGTTTTAAAAACGCGTTTCAGGTAACAATATGTGAAAGCCAAATGGAAGCCAGTTGGACAGCACTGGAGGCTTGGAAAAGTGGCAAATAAAGTTACCTGAAAATAAAACAGATGTTTTTATTAAATAAATAGGATTTATTCCTATGAAATGTGTGTATTGAAAACTTGGGTTTTACCCATATGTTTAATGTTATAAATCATGGTGGTTTACTCTGATTAAAATATTTCCTAACTACGGTCCTGATGAAAATTTCCGCTGCCAAATTGGATAAATAAATGTGATACCACCGAAACTGGCTCACGGCCGCCCGTTCCCGGGAGATAGGGATCGGGGGCTGTGACAAACGGCACCCTTCTCCCCCGTGAAGTCTCGGGGTTTACAAGACACAAAGTACTTGTATGTGCAGCCCCTGGCACGGGAAGCATCAGTATACTCCCTTTTACGACGAACACTATTTTCATTTGACGAGTGATTGTCGTCGTCCTTCTTGGGCTTGGACGAGTGGTTATCGTCGTCCTTCTTGGGCTTGGATAGTGGTTTGCTGTGGGACTTTGAGTGTGTCTTCGGCTTAGAGGGTGGTTTGGAAACAGTTCTGCTTCGAGATTCGGTATATTGTCGATCTAGAGCTGCTTGAACAGCGTTGTCGACAAGAGCCTTTAGCTGAGCGCCCGTTAAATGCACTTGGGCATTATCATAATCATCTTCACTTGTATGGCTATTTTCTCCATTGGGATTTGCCATAGTAGCTTGTATCTGCTGCAGAAGATAATGAAAATTCTATTCAGGAGTTTATTATAGAATTGTCTTTTATGGCAATTCATTAACCATGGTAACGGAGACCATATCCGGTTAATTTGTTACTCACGTTTCATTTTAGGATTTGAACATACTTATCCTAATTACAATATAACATTGTTAGTGGCATAAAAGCCTAGTCACGAGGACATTATTATAATATTAGCCGAGATTTCAGAGAATCAAGGTATGAAGGTTTGAACCGTAGTTCTTTTACCCCCTTCTGACAGGGAGTCATAGACCACCACTGTCTTTTGTCTTATTATGACAACAATTATGGCCCGTAGGCACTACATCACTAACGGATGTTTAATAAGTGATCATCTTTATTGATGATTTAACCCATGATTTATTATATCATTGATTTGGGCTTTGGAATCCTTTAAAGGATTTTTTTTTTTGTATAAGAATGACGTGTGCGATTTTAAGGAATCACATCTGTCATGAACGTTAGCATGTTCACAGAGGTTAACAAGGAATCTTAATATTTTAATTAGGTCTTACCATCTTGGCCGGATCTTATACAGACACCTGGCTAGGTTTCACTTTTTGTTTTATTTCATAACAAAAATGAAATTCATAACATAGCATTCCAAAACTTTAAACACGATTACACACTGCATAAACGGGACTTTTAACAAGTACATACCTACATAGAGGTTAATAAAAAGACAAGTCCACGAAGGGACTAATACTAGATAGGTGTCCGCGCAGGGACTAAAAGATAAGTCCACATAGGGACTGAAATACGATAAGTGTCCACGCAGGGACTAAATTGTAAGTACAAGAATCCATAAGGAGACTAAGGGTCTCGTTTCTTCTTCTTGCCCTTTAGTAGGTTTGCCAATCCCTTGAGGAATCCTCGGTGGCTCTTACGTTCTTCCTCGAAGTCTCTTTCCACACGGCTCAAACGGTGGAGTATTTCTTCTTGTTCAGGTGGGGAAAAACGTGGTTGTGGCACCGGTTGCGGAACTGGAGGTCTAGGAGGTGCTGGATACCCATGAGCTGAGTAGTCCGGTATTCCCCTGTTTCCATATGCTCCGTCTGGATATCGGGCATTATACCTAGCCCCTACCACATATGGGTCTTGCTCATAGTTGTAATTGTAATGAGTGTGCGACGATGGTTCGAACGGGTTGTATGCCGATGGTCCCATGTACGCAGGTATTGGGTGGTCATACCCAAATGGTGGCGAAGATGGTGCAACTGGTGCGGAGTTCGCCTCCTGTACTGGACTTGCAGGTCCTTCTTCTGGTAGTGGCGGGTAGTGGCTACTACTAGAGTGTCGATGGGTGCTGAAGTGGAAATCCCCTCCTCCTCGTGTGGACATACGGGCATTTGTCCTCCTACGCCTTGGCGGATCAGGCATTACTAGCTGTACCGGTGGCGGAGGCGGTGGCGTAACTGCCACGAAACGTGGATCCTCGGAGGGATCTCGTGGATGTTGCAGCTGGTGTTGTGATGTCTGATGAGATGGTGTGTGGTACCACTCGTGTTGATTAAACAACGCCATGAAGCTATCTGGTCCCTGATAGGGCGTGCCATGAAAGGATGACCCATCAGAGATTTCTATTGGATGCATGGGCGTACCACGAGCAGGTTCTGTCGGATCTGTGTCCTCGTCCATATGGTCTTCGGAGAAGTCATCCTGTGGTCCTAATGGGACAAAGCCAGCAGGCTCCTGAATGTAGTCAGCTGGGTTAAACTGACCTCTGAAGTATGGAGTAGGATCGTCAAAATTGCGGTGCGATACCGAACGTTGCAGAGGCATGTAGGATGGTTGAGGATTGTTGGGATCATTCTCGGAATCTGGCCCGAACGAGTGCCGGTACGATGGCGTCGAGCTGTGCGAGGTGGAATGCCTCGCAGGTTCGAAAAGGTTTCTCCGTCTTTGCGGTTCTTCACTCCTTGTGGTCGAAGGAGCTCGCGTATTTGAAGGTCCAGCTTCGTGATCGTTGTGAGTAACGATCTCTCCTCTGCCTCTTCTTCCTCTTCCTCGGAAAATTACAAGTGCCATATTTCCTGCTTTCAAAACTATTAAAAATCACAATAACAATAAAAGACAACTGGAATAAAGAATTCGAATTTGTCCTATGTTCTTGTCTAGACTCAAGTATGTGCAATTGTGTCACTGAGATTAAACACATTAGGATAGTGTTTAATTCACTCAATGTTGGCTCTGATACCAACCTGTCACACCCCGATTTCCACGTGTATCACCGGTGGGCCCGGTGGGGGATTACCGTGACGTAGTTGGCAACAATATAGTCAAACCACACAATTATATGAATGCACAGCGGAAGCATAAAGATAAATATAATTCAACCTTTGATTGTAATATCGAATGTATCACAAATAGTCGAATAGTATCCACAGGGGATCAAAAATAATAATAAAAATATTGTTCAACAGACAAGGCATCAAAGCTTGCGAGACTTCTTAAGATGCTAAGGAGCTATTGCCAGCCGATTACGTGTAGTACCTGCACTTAATCTTTTTGGGAAAATACGTCAGTTTACACTGGTAAATACATTCAACCGACACTTTTGAAAAATGTTTATTAAAATTGATTTGAATGCACAAGGCACAAATTCTTTTATAACTTGGGAGAATTATTTAATATTATAATCTTGTGAACGAATTACATGTTCCTTCTTTGCGTTCAGTAGCCCAGATCTAGTCCGAGTTAAAGATCAATAGACACACCACATTTGCGTAAAACCGCGGTGGGTAAACCAACGGCTACGTCTTTTATTAATATAGACATAATACCGGGTGTACACCTACACCCGAGTGTCGAGGTCGTGGCCATTTCGTAAAATGATGCCTAGGATATCCGGGACATGGTCATTAACCCCCCAAAGGCTTTTAAGTAACAAGACTGTTTAAATGAGCCGATCGAATTATTCAATTAACCACTTAAACGATGGAAGATTTGATGCTCAATCAAGCGGTATTAATATACCGTAACCCAAGCCCGTATAACGGAAAATAAGTTAAAAGTATTTACCTTTGCAAGTATTGTCCTTAATTGATTTAAATCACAGATATCTTTTACTGGGGCTCCTATTCTGGAACGAAGGTTTTAAAATAACCTATTAGAATCCTAACGGGTCTTTATATTAGCCGTAGCCTAGACCGGTCAGTTTCAAGGGATAGTTACGGTTTAATCGCGTGAAAGGCGAGAACCGAGAATGGAATGTGATTCTGACCCAACAAGTTCGAAGACTTGTTTTATATGGGTTTAATATTCACACTCTGGATTTTGGGGTCAAAATAATATGGTTTGACCCGTATCGGCTAATTTATGTAAACTAGTTACATAAGCCGAACCGTGCGCGCAATAGGCGCAACGGGTAACCGTAAGAGTCCTACACTTGTTTCCCAAGTCAATAAGCTTTAAAGAGGTTGTGGTATCAGTAGGATACCTTCTGTGATGCGCGTAACGAGTTTAAGTTCATTTTATGCCCCGTAGGGGTATTTCGGTCTTTTTAAAGATTATAAAAGAGATTTCTGAGTTCTGCAGGAAATCTGAGTTTCCCGATCAGTTTATAAAGTTCAAAATACTTTATTTATTATTTAAAATCAGTAGCAACTGGAATCGGGTCAAAAGATCTTGTAGAACTCAAGTTTTGGCCGAAAAGGGCATATTCGGTATTTACCGAACCGTAGCCATAACCGCAGGTTATGAGCAGGTTAAAATTAATTAAAAATCTTTAAAAATCCCAAAATATTATTTTACAACAGTGAGTAAAAGTTTTGGTGACGGAATCTTGGTTTAGGTAGGCGTTATGCTAATCGCGCCGTTTATTACAAAAGTTTACTTTAATTGCGCTATTTAGCATAACTCCTTATTCTAGACCTCGGATTGACGTGAAACTTTAGGGACATGCTTAGAATTTAGTAAGTAAGGTCATGGTCCCTTCACGTGTCCGAAATACTCATTTTATTTTGAAAAGGGCGTTACGGTCAACTTTTAAGCAATTAACGGAAATGCGTAAAAGACTCGGACAAACAACGAACCGGTCACAGAGGGTGATACCATCACGTGACCTGGTCCTAAGAGAGTCCTAAGGCATATCTACATTGCACTAAAACGGGTCAGAACTGAAGTCAAAACAAAAGTCAAACTTTTGCAACATTCGGCTCCGAACCGGGTCAATATAGCAAATGGCCGAATCAAACGAGCTTAGACAAGTTTATATACTTAATATCATGTTTTATAAGTGTTCAAACAGGTTTCATATCATCTATATTACAGATTATGCAAGAATCGCAAAAATGGCTTTCTGTTGACTTTTTAAGTATACGTTTGACTCGACATTTGAACTAGTTAGAGTGGTGATCAGAGGGAACCCTTTTAGGGGTTTATTACTCATACAAATACCAACTTATAACTACTTTTGATTCAAGATATGACTGAGCCATTAAGGACTTATCTCGAAGTCAAACCGTGGTTACGACGGTTCGATTTTTAGCTATTTAACTAAGCAAAACTAAACCAAAAATGTTTTAAACAACTTACAGAAGCTTGAGCACGATTTAGGATGATAGAATAAAGCTTGGAAGCTCCAAAGGTGATCAAGAGAATGTGTTTTGAAGTGTGGTGATCTTATGCATAACATAGGCCTATTTATAGTACAAGAATGGCCTTTAGATCCTTACAACTCAGCCTACAAGTGAGTACGGATGATGGGCAGGTGTCCTAAGGTGCTATGGGTCGAGTAGGGGGCGCACATGCCTCCTTGATTGCTCACAAGGTCGTTCACTAGCCAAATCATTGAGCTGCCCATGTTTTCTGTTAATGTGTGTCCCACGCCGCCCGCGTTAAGGATTCACGTAACTTGGTCGCGGGTCGCTTGAGTTCGCATATCAGAACGCGTATAAACAACAGGCTCGCGGCCCGCGTTAACTTAAGTGTAACTTTAAAGCGGCCCGCGTTAGGTCTGTTTTTTCTGGATTTTTGAATCTTTTATAATCATGACAAAATCTTGGTAATTAATAACGAAATCTTTGGTAATTATTAACCTGACCTTTCGGGTTTGAAGGGGTAACTTTGCGATTTGGCCCTCGATTATTTACAACTAAGGGCCTCGTGTTGTTTACCCGTACTGTTAAGTCCCCGGTTAGTTTGTTAATTATTCGGAAAGCTTTAACTTTCATTGTTGACCCTTTTAACCCTTCTCATACGAATTTGATCATAACTTTCTCGTTTTAAAACGGAACTTCGCGGAATTTATATAGTACATTCTAGTGAGCGTATTTTACTGTTACAAAGCCTCAGGTACGTCAAAGGGTCACTCAGAGGTATAATTAAACATGTTGACACAGTTAACCCCTGTAGCTTGTAACCTCTCACTTTCTTCCGCGTTTCGCTTCCGTACGATCCATGATTTATTCGTTTGAAGGTACGAGCATCGTTTAGGGTTACTATACAGTATACTTACCCTTGTTTGACATTTATAACCCTCGAATTTACATACTTTCAAGGTTTGTCAACTTTAGTCCTTTATTTATTATTAAACGCCACGTGTAAACTCAAGACACGTGTCAATACATTATTGGACACAAAATTTCGAGGTGTTACACCCCTGCAGAAAAAGCCCAGTTCAGGTAACTGGACACGGGCCGTGTTCACCAGACACGCCCTCGTGTCCAGGCTTCTGGCTCAATTTTTAATTTTTGTTACTGGCACCTGAACACGGGGCCGTGTCCGGTCCCCACGGGGCCGTGTCCAGACTGCCAGTAACATAAATCTTTGCTTTTTAACACCACATTACACATCCAATCAACCTAAAAATTTACTTTTGGGACACATTGAGGACAATGTGTAATTTAAGTGTGTGGGGAAGCTAAAACCTTGAAATTTTGCAAGTCCTAATAACAAGCCTTACACGAAACTCTATTGGAACGGCTAAACACCCCAAATCTTTTCAAAAAAAAATGTTCAATTTTCTTTTACTTGTCTAAAGTTTAAGTTAGGAATCCTAAGATTAATAAGGTTATATTTTTACAAATTTACAACCGAGAGCGTCGTGATAACAAGAACCAACATAAGAAAATTATGAAACGGCATGACAAGCTTAGTTAAAATTTGATTATATATACTTGATCACATAAAAACCCATTCCCACAAAAGTGAGTTTTGAGCCTTTATTGAGCATACAAATTTACATCTTTAGACTAAATGCTCATTTTTCGTTTCTTGTGTGAATAGCCGCTTGGTTCTTACGACTCTAGAACTTGCCACGACGATTCATTCCCGGTCCTTACCAACTTAAACCCAAGTAAGTAAATGATGGAGGCATTAGGACTAACCATTTTTCTTTCTACACCATTATTTTTCAATTTTTTTTACCACCTACCCAAAATCCCCCTAGTTAACCCCTTTGAGCCTAAACCTTTCATTTCTTTACCCTAAAACCTTTTTACCCACCAAAAACCCTTTTTATTTTCACCCTTTATTTTAGTAACAAGCTCCGTTTTTCGTGTGACTAAAAAAAATGGAGTAAGAAGTAAACAAACAAAGCTATTAAAACAAAAGCTTGTTTGGAGAAATACTTCAGAATAAAAAGTCACTAAAACAAAGTGTTTTATGAAAACCGACGCTTTTTACGTTGTTCGCCCTTTTACTAACCACTAACCCAACCACCCACCTTTAGCCCAAGCTTAACCCTTCACCCAAAAAGTCCTCTTGATATTTACAAAGGTATATAGTTAAAAAGGAGGAGGATTGATTGCTTGGCAAGCTTATGGTAGGAATAAGTTCCATGCCGCTCTCGAGTGATTCACTAAAAAATACACCTTCGGCCGAGTGTTGAGTGATTCCCCGTGAGGTATGTGAACTTGTATATAAATGAAATTTTAAAAAGGCATGTTATGCCCAAATAAGTAATTTCTCTTATGAAACATTCTAAATAAATCATAACGAATAGGATTGTAAATAAATAAAAATAAAACCCAAAAAGATCTTGGATTCCCGACACTCTATGACAAGCCAAAAACCTTCTCTTCTACCCATTACAATTGGGAGTGTAAGCCACATATTAAAGAGTTTTGCTTGAGGACAAGCAAAAGTTCAAGTGTGGGGGTATTTGATGTGTGTAAAATGCAACATATAAATTACATCAATTGAGGCATAAAACTAACCCTTTTTATGTACTAATGTTGGAAAAAGAGTGTTTTTGTCTTCCTTTTGTATTTTCAGGATGAAATGAGCTCAAATTCACAAAAGAAGCAAAAAGACAGCTAATTCTAACATAAATACAAGAAAAGGAACAAAAGTGGATTGCCCGACCCCTCAACGGCATCCTCCCTAGCAGAAAAGAGAAGTCAGAAGACTGAACACGCCCCGTGCTCAGCCAGCACGGGGCCGTGCCCAAGAAGCAGCAGAAAAGACAAACCTATAGAAGCTTCTATTGCCCACCACGGGGCCGTGTCCAGTGAGCACGGGGGCGTGGCGTAAGTGCAGCAGGCGCATTAATTGTAATTGCGAATTACAATTAATGAAGAGAGAGAGTGTCAGACGGGCACGGGGGCGTGTCCGCGGACACGGGGCCGTGCCCAGCCTTCTGTTCAGCCTATAAATAGGAGTGTTTGGTTTCATTTCAACTCATCCCTTGGCACACCACCTCTCTCACACTTCATCCACCACCCACCACCACCATTACACCATCATCCACCACCATCATCCATTGTCCATCATAGAGTGTGTGAGTCGTCTCGGGATCCAAGATTGATCGTAAGAGTTCTTGACAATCAAGGCCATGTTTGACTAAGTCTCTTACATCACTTGGTGAAGACAAGTGTTTAGTATAATACTTTTTATTTTTAATCTTTTGCACTTTTTATTTGGTTTTGTATTAATGACTTTAATAACTAGTTGCTTATGTTGAAGGTGATCTTTCCTTATCGTTTGTCTGTGGTGTCTTGGCATTATTTTACTGTCTATATAAAATAAAAGATTTTTACCATTCATATCTCCACGGTCTATATGGAGGTATGTTGGCTACCTGGTCGGGGGTTAAGGGAACGGTTTGGTAAGGGTCTTGCCCTTGTTCAGCGTTTAGAGGTCCTGCAAGGGACCTTGGTCAAATTTAGTAGGATCTCCTTCAATGCCCATAGGTATTGGATGGCGGGGATCCAAACTCTTAGACCCCCTCATAAGTTAACTACTATTAATACTATAACCCGACAATTTAGGACTGTATCCCTGCTGACTCAGACTACTTAGTCGAGGGTAACGTCACCGCCAAAAGCGGGGCCTACCATAATTTGCATTAATAACTTAATTCATTATCTTCCAATAATCCAACTCTTTAGGATTGTATCCTTGCTGACTCAAACTACTGGGTTGTGGGTAACGTCACCTTCAAAAGAGGGGCCTACTACAATAACTAAGATAATCTCTTAAATAAGTGCAAAAGTGCGAAAATAATCAAAGGTTATACTAATACACGAGTCGGATCCAAGTGATTCATATTGTCTATCTGTTTTTATTTTATTTTTCAGCATTTAGTTAGTTTTTTTTTTTATTTTCTTAGTTTAAAAATCTTTTCTAACTTTTTGAGTTGATTAGACGTTGAGGATAAACCGGTACTAAAAGCTCTTGTGTCCTTGGACGACCTCGGTATCTTACCAACACTATACTACGTCCACGATGGGTGCACTTGCCCATATGTGTGTTTAGTGTTAGTAAATATCGTGTTTTATAAATTTAAAACTTGGCTAAAAGTGTAAAAAGGGCTTAAAATATACATAAAAAAAATATAACACACTTCACGCACATCAGCCTTCTACTCCTTCAAGCATGACTGGGCTCACGCTTTCCCATCCACACCCAATTATATGCTGGTAATTTACGAACTTCAAGTCACAAGTCAGTGAACTTGGGAGAATCAATGTTAACAGGCCGATCATAGTTGGTTAAGTTTCCTAATTATGTTATAATTATATATAGTAATTAGTAGGGGTGTTCAAAACCGGATATCCGGAAATTTGGATATCCGAAATTTCGGATAGCTAAATTTCACTATCCGAATCCGTATCCGAAATTTCGGATATCCGAAGTTCGGATATCCGAAATTTCGGATATTCGAAATTTCGGATATCCGTTCGGATAATAAAACGGATATCCGAAATTCTAAAAACAATTATTCCAAAATTAAAATCAAACACAATATATCTTTTCAATCCAGCAAATTGCCAACTAAAAAGAACAAATTACATGTATTTATAAATGATAAGCTACATGTTTCAGATTCTTAATAGCAAAAAAAATATTCAAATAGACAAAACTACATCCAAAACAAACTTATTGATTAAACACCTGCATAAATCCTTTATTTTTCCAAACAGACACATATATTACGAAATGAATGAATAAATTAACAAATCAATCACAAACACTAGATTTTATCAATGTATTCATCACCGCCGTTGTCATCCTCCGCATCGAGTTCAGCGGCGAATCAGCATTATCAACCTGGTAGTCACGGAGGCCGACTAGGATGATGCCACCGGCGGCGACGGGCGCTTAGTACCACACATACGACATCGTATTTTTATCGTCTTCTTTGAAACTGAGCTCAGATCTATTGGTTTCGGCTTCATTCTAACCTCTGTTGCGATTCTTTTGTGGTCGGAAGTCTGATTTCAACCGTATGGCTTGAAAGATTGAATTCAGAGAAGATACTTAGAAGTCTGATGTTTGAGGGAGGCAGTGAACATATGAAGTTAGGGGACTAGGGTTTCTCTACATGATATATATATTTAAATAATATTAATATTTAAAAAATAACAAAATTTAACATTTCGGATATCGGATATCCGAACTATCCGAAAGTTTTCAAAACTGGTATCCGAATCCGAATCCGAATTTTCGGATATCCGAATTTTCGGATATTCGAAAATTCGGATAATTCGGATTCGGAATTTCGGATATTTCGGATTCGGTTTCGGATTTTTTTGCACACCCCTAGTAATTAGCTACCAAGTTAGGGTTAGTCTATATAAATTGTGTTAGGGTTATACATTATTAAGAGAAACTGAGTTATGGTTTAAGAGTTATTGTGATCAAGTTTTTAGAGTTATATTTTCTTAGTTATAATAAAAGTTCTTGGAGAGTTGTTTCATTCGTTTTTTTATCTATCGATGCTTGGACTTGAATTCATGAATGCCCTAGGGCGTGGAGTGTTAGAGATAGTCTTAAGAGTTTGATATTCAATATTTGATCTTGTTATAGCCATTCTCCCTGACCAGATATAGATATGTGTTCATCATGATGATAATATACACATATTAATTGATATGAATATATTTGAGTGGTCGTATGTTTGACGATAATTGATTTGATATCCTTGCAATCAATCATTTTAAGGAGCAATCTATCAACACACCACGGATATACTATTCAAACTCCGACATCCTTGCAATAAATAATGTTAGGGGTTGTTTGGTAGCCTCTGAATGGTCATTAAGAGGCTACCTCTTAATGGAACCATTACGAATTTTACCAATCAGAAGGTAGAAGAATGTAACATGTGATAATTTACCATTCAGAGATTACATCTTAACCATTTAGACTTGAGGTTACCTCTTATTCAATCAGAGGTTTTAAACCATTAAGAGGTAGCATCTGAATAGTCATTAAGAGACTATCAAACAACCTCTTAGAATATATATCAATTTTTATTATAAATTTCAGTGGCGGATCCAAGAATTTTTTCACCGGGTTCCTTTTGGTAGATTTTCACTAATTCTCATGATTTTTTTTGAAAGTTAACTAATATTCACAAGCAAACCCACAAATCCGAGGGTAGACAAAAAACAAAAACCAATTACATCAGATTAAACGAGCACTGGTCACTCCATAGAATACCTCTATTGTTTGATCTATTACGGTACCAATGATAACCTAACACTTTTATCTCCTGAAAAATATCCAAAATATCCTTTCTGTTGTTGTTGAACCTCTTATCTTTTCTCGCTGACCAAATACACCAACACCGACTATAATGATACCTTTAAGCGCTTCTCTAGCAGTCTTTTCTAGCCTAGCGTGGACCTGAATCGAAGTCAGATCTTCTATTGAGAAAGCAAAAATAGGACCGATTTATCAAGTGCCAAATATTTGAAGCCACATAAAAAGAACAAAACAGGTGGGCCGTTGATTCCTCAAGATCCTCGCATAAGGGACAAAAAGGATCGCCGACGAAACAATTACGTTTTATGAGAGCGTCAGTCGTGGCAATCCTCCCCATTTCAGCCCTCCAAACTAAGATGTTGCATTTCTTAGGGACCCATTTGGACCATTCGAAGATGAAATTCCTGCTGCAATCTATCCCGCTTCTTAAAAACGATTTAACTTCTTTCACCGAGAGGACTTTGTACTTACCTCCAGCCCATTCCCAACAATCCCTAGAATCGCTTAAAGACATACCAAAAAGAAAGGATTCCAGTGAACCGAGATCGTTACTTTCAGACTCAGAAGAAAGCGATCTCGACCAAGACCATCTCCCGGAAAAAGAGAAAGAAACCGGATTAAATCTATCGGACACCCGACACTTCTTGTCAGTTTCTAAACGGAATAAAGCAGGAAAACGGACCTTAAGGGGGATATTCCATTGATCCAACCAGAATTTTATCGACAGGCCATTTCCATCTTACCGATGAAGTTCTGCGTTAAACTCGTAGATCCAACCTTCGTTTTTTCTACCGCAAAGATGATGTTTTTCCATATTCCTTTAACACTACTGTTGGCCGGAATAGGACGCCAACTGTTCCTGCCAAGATGAATAGCGTCGATAACCTTCTTCCAAAGCCCGTTATCATCTGTTTTATAACGCCAGAACCATTTGGATAATAAAGCGATGTTCACCTCAGCAAGCTTAGACAAGCCAATACCACCCATGTCGACCGGCAAAGGAAGCCGGTCCCAGGCGACCCAAGGGATTTTAAAAGTGTCATTACCACCACCCCAAAGAAACCTCCTGATAATCTTTTCCAATCCTTTAATCACGCCCGAAGGAACTTTGAATAACGAAAGGAAATAGTTCGGGATAGACTCAAGAACGGATTTAATAAGAGTCAATCTATCACTGATGGATAAAACCTTGGCCTTCCACATAGTAAGTCTGGATTCAAAGACATCGAATACCAATTTCCAGCTGTCGATTTTGTGCATTTTTGCTCCTACCAAGATCCCGAGATGGATAAAAGGAAGCTCTCCGGCTTTGCAATTAAAATAATCAGCCACCCTTTTAACTTCTGAAGATTCAACCCCGACTCCAAATAATTGAGATTTATTAATATTAATCTTAAGACCGGCACATAGATAAAAGCACCTGAGAAGCTTTAAGACCGATTTGAGATTCAACTCCGACCATTCACCTACAAACACACAGTCGTCGGCATACAACAGATGCGAAAGAACCGGGCCGTTATTTGGAAGATTGATCCCTTTCAAAGCTCCCGCCAAGACCAACTTACGAATCATACTTGAGAAAGCCTCCATAACCAATAAAAATAGTAATGGGAAAATAGGATCGCCTTGCTTCATACCCTTTGAGCAATTAAATTCAAACGTTGGAGATCCGTTAACGAGGACCGCTGAACGAGCAGAGGCCAATATCCCAAAAATCCAACGACACTAACGAGGAGGAAAACCCTGTTGAGACATAACCGATATCATGAACTCCGATATCATGAACTCCCAGTTAACGTTATCATAAGCTTTAGCAAAGTCGATTTTAAAAAAGAAGGCCTTACTTTTAACCTTTTTAACCCAAGCCGCAACCTCACTTAGAATCAACGGGCCATCCAGAATCAGCCTGTCTTTTAAAAAAGCCGTTTGGGTTTCCGAGATGACAGAACCGATAACTTTTTTAAGCCTATTGGCTAAGACTTTAGAAACCACTTTATTGATAATACCAATAAGAGTGATAGGGCGATAATCACCTAATTCCTTGGGATCTTTCGATTTAGGAATTAGCGTGATGAAAGAGGACGAGCACCCCCTTGAGAAAGAACCTTCCTCAAAAAAACCTGTCAAAAATCTCCACAAAGTCGTATTCGAACATACCCCAAAATCTTTTCAAGAACTTCATATTGAATCCATCCGGCCCTGGCGACTTCTCGATCCCGCATTTGAAAACGGCCGTTTTGATTTCTTTTTTAGAAAAATTCTCAATGAGAGAATTGGCCTCAAAATCAGAAAGTTTCTTAGAAAAAGAACACTCAAGATGGGGGTGGTCCGACATCTCCTCTTTATACTTAGCCTTGAAAAAATCATGAACCGCTTTTTTCACTCTCGAGGGTTTAGATACCCAAACTCCGTTTAACATAAGCCCTGGAATATTATTGGAGACTTTCCTTTTATTGACGAGACCGTGAAAAAAGGCGGTGTTGCCATCCCCTTCCATAGCCCATCGACTCCTGGCTCTTTGTTTGATGTCCCTAGATTTCAAATCCTCCAAAAATTGAATTTTCCTTTTGCACTCCAGCCTAACCCATTCTTCTTCGACCGATAAATCCCTATCTTCCATAATAGAATCCAGTTCTTCGAGTTCTTCTTTAGCTCCAGCCTCTTCCTCACCTTCTTTAAACCTCAGCTCATTTCTCCAGCTTCTAATTTTATACCTTAAAATCTTGAATTTATTAAGAAGTTTCTGGTCAGGAGGACCCGAGAACCGAAAATCAACGAGAGCGTCTTCCACCACCTTACCGAACTCAGGCCTATCTAACCAAGAGCTAAAGAACCTGAACGGTTTTGGGCCGAAGTTCAAATTATTAACCGAAATTAAAATAGGGCTATGATCCGAGAAACCACGAGGCATAACACTAACACAGGCATCAGGCCACCTGTTTTAAAAGATTTACATACCAGAACCCCCGATCAATTTTACTGAATTTTTTTCCGTTCCTCCCTTCGACCATGAAAGTGAATCTAGAACCCTTCAACTCGTATTCACACAAATCAGCTTTGAAGATGAACTCATTAAACTCTCTAGCACACAAAGGCTTGTATTTAGAGTCCCTCCACTCTTCCGGGCCTTTAACGAAATTAAAATCTCCAGCGAAAAACCACAACCCAGACCGAGAGTTCATAGATCCAGCATTCTGATCCAAAGATCTCATTTACCCACCTGATTTTGAGGGCTGTATACATTCACAAAGTTAAACATCTCCTTTTAAATTACCCAAAATCAGAAGGAATTTCGGATCTTTAACCGACGAACACAACGAGATAACCCCCTTTTCCCAAACACAGATTAAACCCCTGGACCTACCGACCGGATCCACCACCTCCTTTTCCCAATTAGAATTTCCTCAAAACAATGAAACGTCCAAATCAGAGATATCCGACCTCCCCGACTCCCGAACCATTAATAATTGAACCTTCTCTGCTTTCCTGAGATCCCTAATCCACTTAGCCTTCCTATCGACTCTGAAACCTCTAATATTAATAGAAAGCACATTCATTTGGGAACAACATTAATACCTTCGGTTCTGATGACTTCAACGACCTTTTCAGCCATCCCTTCCAAGTTAACTCCCACAACTTTGCCGAAATTAATGGTGTCTTGAACTTCCATCTCAATCGGAACCTGCTGAGTAACCTGAACATTTGCATCTTCCCCCTCAGCCGTTCTATCCCTACCCGAACAGAGAGATTTATCAAGATCCTCCTGACTAGAAGCAACCAGAGAACTGTTGAGATTGAAGGGTAAGTTGTTAGATCCCCATTAATCTCTGAGTTTGAAGCGAGCCCCTCATACGAACCTCCCACTTGATCTTCCAGATTAAACAAGTCCTCTCCTCTTTTACGTTTTTTGGGCCTTGGTGAAACATGGGCAACAAGATTCACCCAATTTTCCGAAAAAGAAGGCCCACCTTTTTCAATATCCAAAACTTTTTATTAAAAGCCCTTTTAGGAACCTTGGCATTAAAGTCACGTGCACCTATATTAAAAACATTCTTTGGAATTTGGACCCCACCCCCATGCAACACCTCCGCCACTTTCTCTCTCTTATTAATTAGATTCTCGGAACTCTCCTCAATCTCTTCATCTTCCGGTTTGTCATTCCCACTGATCCCCATTGACCCAATCACCAGAGATTCATTCAAGACACCCATTTCCGACGAAACTCCGACCGACGACTCTTCATCTTCAAGAAAATCTGGTATCCACTGATCATTTTCTTCTATAACCCAAACCTTGTATTTTTTATCCTGCCAGCTAAGGTTGATAACGCCGTTGATAAGGTTGCCTATATCAGTGAGAATCCCCAACCTATCGAAAGAGAGATCGCCATCTAACTCCTGAAACTGAGAAGAATGAACTACCTTCCCGTATTTTCTACCGACCTCGTCAAAGACTCTTCTCGCTACAAGATGAGGAGGAACTCTGATAATATTTACCCATGCAAGACGTTCAAATGGCAAAGGCTGGCCTATCCAAGGATCCAAAGAAGAGAACCAGTTATTCCACGTCTCCTTAATGAGAACAACTGTTAGCCAAATCCCCCTCCTTAAATGAAATCAAAACAGAAAGCTTCCAATATATTGGATGTGAGCCTTCTCATAACCAACTAACTGAAGACAGAAAAGATCTAAGATTCCTGAGCTTACTAAGGCCCAACACTTTACCGACAACGGCTCTCCCAACCATGCTTGATAAAGAGAGAACCGAAGGGTCAATTGTCACAGCCCCCGATCCCTATCTCCCGGGAACGGGCGGCCGTGAGCCAGTTTCGGTGGTATCACATTTATTTATCCAATTTGGCAGCGGAAATTTTCATCAGGACCGTAGTTAGGAAATATTTTAATCAGAGTAAACCACCATGATTTATAACATTAAACATATGGGTAAAACCCAAGTTTTCAATACACACATTTCATAGGAATAAATCCTATTTATTTAATAAAAACATCTGTTTTATTTTCAGCTAACTTTATTTGCCACTTTTCCAAGCCTCCAGTGCTGTCCAGCTGGCTTCCATTTGGCTTTCACATATTGTTACCTGAAACGCGTTTTTAAAACATTTTGTCAGTGGAAAATACTAGTGAGTGATTCCCAGTTTAATCAAGTTTAAGTAAAAACCAATTTGCAGTATTGAGGGCACATCCGCAATTACATTTGTATCCAAGACATCACAATTAACATCAGTGGTACGATCATACTCAACTTATGGGATGTTACCACGCCAGTAACCAATTTTGTATACAAAATCCCAACATACCCACTATAATTGTATTCTTTACAAATACTCAATAACTGCTTTGTATATATTTAATTAAGTGAGGTTTTGTTAAAAACAGTAAACAAAAAGGTTTACAAAAAGTGAATCAACTCACATTGCTGTTTTAGGTTTTTCGTAAGGGTTTCCTGGAGATAATCTATAAATTACACAAATGCACGTGTGTTAGTATAATAACCCATTTTAACATTAGTAATACTCTCCCCGAGACGGCATTCCAACGACTACGTCGGGCAGAACCACGACAGCCGTTACGGAACCCTAGATCAATCGGGCAGCGTATCTAATACGTCTCCAGGGGTTATAATACTTACATTGTAGCAGAATCTCGCTATTTTAGGGGGTATAATGCCCGGGTATAGTAACGCCACTATAGAAATTTAAGAAAGAAAGAAAGGAAATGAACGACGGAAACTGAAAGCCCGTTGCCTTCTTATATAGGGCTGTAATCGCGTCTCCACGCGGCCCGCGTAAAGAACAGGCCAACCCTTACGCGGCCCGCGTCAACCTGGGTCAACGGCGTAGCTTGGTCCGGTCACCATATAGGCTCGACACGCATCGGACACGTGGCCGCACCGGGCTATGCCACAATTCTGGACACTCGCGGCCCGCTTAAATTTAACCAAACTTGTACGCGGCCCGCATGAACTTATGGTTTAAGAGAAGTCTGGTTACATCCTTGCGCGGCCCGCGTTATATTGAGGTGAGGTCCCATGCGGCCCGCCTCAACTTAATTTTTATTGTTTTTAATTTACTATATATATATATATATATATAATCTACTTTGGGCTCGGTTTTTCATATACGGGGTGCATATAAAGACATATTGATATATTTTAAGATATATTAGGGTGTCAGAAATATTATGAGGATGTCGGTTTTACCGAGGGTTGTTATATCCTCCCCACCTTGTTTTAGAGCTCGTCCTCGAGATCTACTGTAAAAAGTGTGGGTATTTCTTTTGCATTTCTGATTCAAGTTCCCACGTGTATTCAGGTCCTCTTTTGGAGTCCCATTTCACTTTGACCAGAACTAATCTCTTATGCTTGAGATTTTTTATTTTTCTATCTTCAATCTGTAGAGGCTTCTCTATAAATTTGAGTTGTTCATTAACCTCTATATCCTTGAGAGGTACTACAAGTGATTTATCAGTTAGGCACTTTTTGAGATTAGATACATGAAATACATCATGTATTCCTACCATTTCCTCTGGCAGTTGTAGCTGATAGGCTACAGGTCCTATTCTTTTAAGAATTTTGAAAGGTCCAATATACCTGGGACTTAGCTTTCCTCTTTTGATGAATCTTACCACTCCTTTCCAGGGAGAGACTTTCAATAATACTTTATCTCCTACTTGAAATTCTAATGGTTTGCGTCTGTTATCGGCATAACTCTTTTGTCGATCACGTGCTGTTTTCAGTCGTTCCTTGACTTGAATGATTTTATCAGTTGTTTCTTGTACTATCTCGGGTCCAGATAATTGTTTTTCCCCAATTTCTGCCCAACAGACTGGGGTTCTGCACTTTCGTCCATAAAGTGCTTCGAATGGTGCAGCATTGATACTTGTGTGGTAACTGTTATTATAAGAAAATTCTATTAAAGGTAAGTGTTCGTCCCAGTTACCTCCAAAATCAATTACACAAGCTCTAAGCATGTCCTCCATTGTCTGAATTGTTCTTTCGCTTTGCCCGTCTGTTTGAGGATGATAAGTTGTGCTTAGATTTAACCTAGTTCCCATTGCTTTTTTGAAACTTGACCAAAAATGAGAGGTAAAACGGCTATCCCTATCAGAAACAATTGATAAAGGAATGCCATGTAAAGAAACGATTTCATTTACATATAATTTGGCTAATTGTTCCATACTAAAGGTTTCCTTCATTGGTAAGAAATGAGCTGACTTGGTTAACCTATCTACAATCACCCAGATTGTATCATTACCTTTCTTTGTTTTAGGCAATTTGGTAACAAAATCCATTGTTATCAATTCCCATTTCCAAACTGGTATTTCTAATTGTTGTAACAATCCTGAGGGTTTCTGATGTTCAGCTTTAACTTGTGAGCAAGTTAAACATTTAGAAACATAAGCTGCTACATCCTTTTTCATTCCTATCCACCAGAAATTTTTCCTTAAATCCTGGTACATTTTATCACTTCCTGGATGCATCGTATATTTAGACTTATGAGCTTCTTCTAATATACGGTGACGTAAATTTCCTAATTTAGGTATCCACATTCTCTTTTGATGGAACCTCCAAATTCCATCTGTTCCTTGTTCTAATTCCTTAATCATTCCTTTTAATTTTTCAGTATCCTCCTTGATTACTGATTCTTGTGCTTTTCTAATCTGATTGTTTAAATCTACTTGTAGATTTAATTTAAGAGAACGTACCCTTTTTGGCTTTTCATGATACTTTCGACTTAAAGCATCAGCCACCACATTGGCTTTTCCTGCATGATACTGGATATCACAATCATAATCACTAAGTAATTCCATCCAGCGTCTCTGTCTCATATTCAACTCTTTTTGCTCGAAGACATATCTTAAACTCTTATGATCCGTGAATATGGTAAACTTACTACCATATAGATAATGTCTCCAAATCTTAAGGGCAAAAATTATGGCTCCTAATTCCAAATCATGGGTCGAATAATTTTCTTCATGACTCTTAAGCTGTCTAGATGCATAAGCTATAACCTTTTGGCGTTGCATTAATACGCATCCATAACCTAACTTAGAAGCGTCACAAAAGACTACAAAGTCTTCAGTTCCTTCTGGTAACGCTAGTATGGGTGTATGGGTTAATCTTTGCTTAAGGATTCTAAAGGCTTCTTCTTGTTTTGGTCCCCATTCAAACTTAACAGATTTACAGGTTAACTTAGTTAAAGGAATGGCTATTCTAGAAAAATCTCGGATAAATCTTCTATAATAACCGGCCAATCCTAAGAAACTTCTAACTTCAGTTGGTGACTTTGGGGTTTTCCATTTGGTAATTGCCTCGATCTTTGTTGGATCTACATGAATTCCTTCATGGTTAACTAAATGTCCGAGGAATTGTACTTGTTCTAACCAAAACTCACACTTTGAAAATTTAGCATAAAGCTTTTCTTTTCTCAATAAACTTAAAAGTAATTGCAAATGCTTTGCATGCTCTTCTTTACTTTTAGAGTAAATTAGAATATCATCTATGAAGACAATTATGAATTTATCCAAATATGGCTTACATATTCGGTTCATCATGTCCATAAATGCGGCTGGGGCATTGGTTAAACCAAATGGCATGACCGTAAATTCATAATGACCATACCTTGTTCTGAATGCGGTTTTAGGAATGTCCTCTTCCTGTACCTTTAGTTGATGATATCCTGATCTTAAATCGATTTTAGAGAAAAATCGAGCTCCATGAAGTTGATCAAACAAATCATCGTTCCTCGGTAATGGATACCGATTCTTAATCGTGACTTTGTTCAATTCACGGTAGTCAATGCACATACGCATTGATCCGTCCTTCTTTTTAACAAATAAAATCGGTGCTCCCCATGGCGATGAGCTTGGCTGTATGAATCCTTTCTCCAACAATTCGTCTAGTTGTCTCTTCAGTTCTTGCATTTCAGCGGGTGCCAAACGGTAAGGTGCTTTGGCAATCGGTGCTGTCCCTGGTAATAGGTGAATTCTGAATTCAACTTCCCTGTCCGATGGTAGTCCTGGCAATTCTTCTGGAAAGACATCTGAAAATTGGGACACTACTGGAATGTCTTTTAACTCTTTTCCTTTAGTGTTAGTGATTATAGAAATCAAATACACTATAGATCCTTTCCTTATATAACTTGCAGTTTTCATCACAGAGATGAATTTAGTGGATCTAGATGGCTTATCTCCTTTGATTATGATCTTTTCACCTCTTGGTGATTTTATCTGTATTACCTTTTGATCACATAAGATATTTGCTTTATTGGCTATTAACCAATCCATTCCTAACACGACATCAAATCCTACTAGATTCATTGGGTAAAGGTTTCCAATAAATTTTTGATTAACAATTTCTATTCTTGCTCCCTGCAAGATTTCAGAAATTCTAACGGTTTCTCCATTTGCGGTTTCTACTAGACATTCTTGTGGTAGTTTAGTTAATGATTGATTTAGGAGTTTGCAAAATGAAGTATTAATAAAACTTTGGTTGGCACCAGAGTCAAATAATACTTTAGCAAAAATATCATTAACTAAAAACGTACCAGCAATGACGTCCAGAATTAGTCTAGCTTCGTCTGCAGTTAGCACGAATGCTCTAGCATTTTTAGGATTTTTGTTGGTTGCAGCTGGAGCCAATTTCGGACAGTTTGTCCTAATGTGACCTTTTTCTCCACAATTGAAACACATTCCATTACTGGATTTCTTCTTGCAATTCTCTTCCTTGTGTCCTAGGGCCTTGCAAAAATTACAGTAAGTAGAGCATCTTCCAGAATGCTTCTTTCTGCAGGCTTTGCAGTATGGTACAGAGGTAGAACCTACATTCCTACGATTGGAATTCCCAGAACGGAATTCTTGAGTAAGCCTTTGGGTTAGGTTTCTCCTCTGGTCTTCTTCTCTAGTACGGATTAACTCATCTGTCAAGGTATTGGCTAGTTCTACAGCTTCTTCTATAGTTTGGGGTCTAGCTGCCTTGACTACATGTCTAATCTCTCCAATTAATCCCCAGATATAACGGGAGATTAATACCGGTTCAGGTGATGCAAGGGTAGGTACTATCCTAGCATATTCAAAGAATGTGGTAGTGTAACCCTTACTGTCTACCCCGGTCATTCTAAGATTTAGAAACTTATTTGCTATCTGTTCCTTTTCATTGGGAGGGCAGAATTTCCTTTCTACCATGTTCTTAAATTCCTCCCATTCCATGTTATAAATCCTATCACTTCCTTTTGTCTGGAGGATAGTGTTCCACCATTCTAAGGCTGCATTTTTAAACAGATTTGAAGCAAACATTATCTTATCTTCTTTAGCACATTTGCTTATTTTTAGAACAGCCTCAGTTTTCTCTATCCAGCGTAAGGCTGCAATAGGTCCTTCATTGCCCGAGAATTCTATTGGTTTACAGGACCAGAATTCTTTGTAAGAACAACCATATGGCATGGTTCTTCTTCTTTTGGGAATGGGTGTAACACCTCGAATTTTTGCGTCCAATGATGTGTTAACACGTGTCATTTGATTACACGTGGCATCTATAATAAATAAAGGACTAATTTTGACAAACCTTGAAAGTATATAAATTCGTGGGTTATAAATGTCAACAAGGGTAAATATACTGTATAGTGACCCTAAATAACGCTTGTACCTTCAAACGAATAAATCATAAATCGTACGGAAGCGAAACGCGGAAGAAAGTGAGAGATTACGAACTACAGGGGTTAACTGTGTCAACATGTTTAATTATACCTCTGAGTGACCCTTTAACGTTCCCAAGACTTCGTAACAGTATTATACGCTCACTAGAAAATACTGTATAAATTCCGCGAAGTTCCGTCTTAAAACGAGAGAGTTATACTCGAATTCGTATGCGAAGGGTTAAAAGCGTCAACAGTGAAAGTTAAGGCTTTCCAAATAAATAATAAACTAACAAGGGACTTTATAATGCGGGTATATAACACGAGGCCCCTATCGGTAAATAACCGAGGGCCAAACCGCAAAGTTACCCCTTCAAACCCGAAAGGTCAGGTAAATCATTACGAAAGATTTCGTTATTAATTACCGGATTCTGATAATCATTACAAAAGATTTTAAAAATCTGAAAAACAGACCTCTCGCGACCCGCGTGAAGGTTAAGATTAAGTTGAGGCGGGCCGCGAGCCACCTCAATTACGCGTCTGATTTCTTAAACTCAGGCGACCCGCGTTAAAGTGCATGGGAACTCCCATGCGGGTCGCGTAAAGTGCCCAGATGCAGAATGTTAGTAACTACATGCCTTTTGGAGCTTATGAACGACCAAACAATCAATCAATGAGGCATGGGCGCCCCCTACTCGACCCATAGCCCTCTGGGACACCTACCCATCATCTCTGGACTGTTGTAGGTGATTGTAATGATCATAGATGCTTGGCATTGGCTATAAATAGCCACATTATGCACATAACATTCACAACACCAAAAACACACATCTCTGGTCATTGCAAGAGCCCTCAAGTCCTCTTCTCTGCTCTATAAGCAAGAACACACTTCTGTAAGTCGTTCATACTCATTTTGGTCCTGCATTTCCATAGTTATAGCTCATAAACACAACCGTCGTAACTAACGGTTGTCATTACAATAACCTGCAAATGGTTCAGTCTTATGACGGATCAAAAGTGGTTATGAGTTGGTATTTATGTGGGTAATAAACCTCTAAAAGGGTTCCCCGTGATCACCACTCTAACTATGTCAAATATCGAGTCAAACGTGCGGTTAAAAAGTCAACAGAAAGCTATTTTAGCGATTTATGCATAATCTGTAATGTATATGTTATGGAACCTGTTTTGACACTTATGAAACATGATAATAAGTATATAAACTTGTTTGCGCTCGTTTGAATCGACCATTTGCTATATTGACCCGGTTCGGAGCCGAATGTCGCAAAAGTTTGACTTTTGCTTTGACTTCAGTTCTGACCCGTTTTAGTGAGGTATAGATATGCCTTAGGACTCTCTTAGGACCAGGTCACATGTTGGTATAAACCTCTGTGAACGGTTCATGAGTTATCCGAGTCTTCTGCGCATTTCCGTCATTCGCCTAAAGGTTGACCGTAACGGCCTTTTGAAATTAAAACGAGTATTTCGGACACGTGAACGGACCAGAACCTTGCTTATTAAATTATAAGCATGTCCTTAAAGTTTCACGTCAATCCAAGGTCTAGAATGAGAGTTATGCTAAATGGCGCATTTAAAGTAAACTTTAGTAATTAACGGCGCAATTAGCATAACACCTATCTAAACCAAGATTTCCTCACCAAAACTTTTACCCACTGTATTAAAATAATATTTTGGGAATTTTAAAGATTTTTAATAATTTTTACCTCGCTCATAACCTGCGGTTATGGCTACGGTTCGGTAAATACCGAATATGCCCTTTTCGGCCAAAACATGAGTTCTACAAGGTCTTTTGACCCGATTCCAGTTGCTATTGGTTTTAAATAATAAATAAAGTATTTTAAGCTTTATAAGCTGTTCGGGAAACTGAGATTTCCTGTAGAACTCGAAAAGCTCTTTAAAAGTCTTTAAAATGACCGAAAAGCCCCTACGGGGCATAATATTAACTTAAACTCGTTACGGGCGTCACGGAAGGTATCCTACTGATACCACAACCCATTTAAGGCATATTGACTTAGGAAATAAGCGTAAGACTCTCATGGTTAACCGTTTCGCCTATTGCGCGCACGGTTCGGCTTATGAAACTAGTTTTCATAAATTAGCCGATACGGGTCAAATTATATTATTTGAACCCCAAAATCCAGAGTGTGAACCATAAACCCATATAAAACAAGTCTCTAAACTTGTTGGGTAAGAATCACACTCCATTCTCGGTTTTCGCCTTTCACGCGATTAAACCATATCTATATATATCGGAACCAACCGGTCTAGGCTACGGCCAATATAAAGACCCGTTAGGATTCTAAGAGGTTAATTAAAACCTTCGTTCCAGATTAAGGAGCCCCAGTAAAAGCTATCGGTGATTTAATCTAACTAAGGATTAATACTTGCAAAGGTAAATACTTTTGACTTATTTCCCCTATATGGGCTTGGGTTACGGTATATTAATACCGCTTGATTGAGCATTATATAATTCCATCGCTTAGGTGGTTAATTGATTAAATATGATCGGCTCATTTAAACAGTTTTGTTTCTTAAAAGCCTTTGGGGGGTTATTGACCGTTGTCCCGGATATCCTTGGCATCATTTTACGAAATGGCCACGACCAGCGACATCCCGGTGTAGGCGTACACCCGGTATATATTGTCGACATATAAATTTAAAAGACGTAGCCGTTGGTTTTTATACTACGGTTTTACGCAATGTGGTGTGTCAATACATCTTTAACCCGGCACGACCCGGGCTACTGAACGCATAAAAGAACATGTAAAACGTTCACAAGATTATTATAATTTTCCCAAGTTATAAAAGAGTTTGTGCCTTGTGCATTCAAATCAATTTTAATAAACATTTTTAAATGTGTCAGTTGAACGTATTTACCAGTGTAAACTGACGTATTTTTCCCCAAAAAGATTAAATGCAGGTACTATACGAAATTGGCTGGTATTAGCTGCCTAAGCATCATGAATAGTCTCGCAAACTCGATGCCGTATCTGAATGAACAATAATTTATTATTTTGATCCGCTGTGGATATATTCAACTTCTGTAATACATTTGATATTACAACCAGAGGTTGAAGTTTATATATTTATCTTAAGCTTCCGCTGTGCATTATATAATTGTGTGGTTTGACTATATTGTTGCCAACATCGTCACGGTAATCCCCCACCGGGCCCACCAGTGAGACACGTGGAAATCGGGGTGTGACAGGTTGGTATCAGAGCCAACATTGAGTGAATTAAACACTACCCTACCGTGTTTAATCTCAATGACACAATTGCACATATTCGAGTCTAGACTTAACATAGGAATACTCCCGATTCTAATCCGGAATTTACCGCTTCCAATTATTATTTTTATTGGATGCGTCGCCAAGCGAAGAAGTCGTAATAGGAGTTCTCCACACCGGGGCCCTGAGATGCTGAGCTTCGTACCGCGGCTAAAATGAAACGAACATCCCAGGAAAAGGCAGTTAGAAATAAAATGAAGAGGAAACTCCTTTTACTGAAGATCGTTTCCTTATTAATCCTTATAAGGACATATTTACCTTTCAGTCCCTTCGAGGACAACATTATTATTTTCGAGTCCCGCTTAGGGCAACCTTATATTTTTATTTTCATATAGTGGAATGATTAAATTTAAACTTTCATTCTAAACAAGAATATTAAATAAATGGAAAATAATATTTCCTATTGTAGGATCTACCATTATAATAAAATGGCAAAATCTAAAAAGGGACAAGACCTAGCTTGGGGGTCATATTAAGACCGGCCAAGATGGCAGTTCCCCAATTTAGGTTCCGATCCTTATTAACATTTTCGAATTTGAAATTGTTCTGCGATAATTATTAATTAAGAATCTTAAGTGTGAAACCTAGCCTTCGGGTCAATTATAAGACCGGGCCAAGATGGTAAGACCTGATTAAAAGATTCAGAATTCCAGTTAACCTCTGTGATCATGTTAACATCCATGGCAGATGTGATTCGTTAAAAATCGCACGCGTCATTCCTATAAGAGAATCCTTCTATGGATTTCAAAACCCAAATTAGTGATTTATAAATCATGGGTTAAATCGTCAATAAAGATGATCATTTATTAAACATCCATTAGTGATGTAGTGCCTACGGGCCAAACTTATTAAACATCCATTAGTGATGTAGTGCCTACGGGCCAAACTTATTAAACATCCATTAGTGATGTAGTGCCTACGGGCCAAACTTATTAAACATCCATTAGTGATGTAGTGCCTACGGGCCAAACTTATTAAACATCCATTAGTGATGTAGTGCCTACGGGCCAAACTTATTAAACATCCATTAGTGATGTAGTGCCTACGGGCCAAACTTATTAAACATCCATTAGTGATGTAGTGCCTACGGGCCAAACTTATTAAACATCCATTAGTGATGTAGTGCCTACGGGCCAAACTTATTAAACATCCATTAGTGATGTAGTGCCTACGGGCCAAACTTATTAAACATCCATTAGTGATGTAGTGCCTACGGGCCAAACTTATTAAACATCCATTAGTGATGTAGTGCCTACGGGCCAAACTTATTAAACATCCATTAGTGATGTAGTGCCTACGGGCCAAGCTTATTAAACATCCATTAGCGATGTGGTGCCTACGGGCCAAGCTTATTAAACATCCATTAGCGATGTGGTGCCTACGGGCCAAACTTATTAAACATCCATTAGTGATGCGATGCCTACGGGCCATATTTATCGTCGAATAAGACAAAAAGGCAGTGGTGGTCTATGACTCCCTGTCAGAAAAAGGTAATGAACTAGGTTCAAACCTCAAGGCTTTTATTCTCTGAAATCCTATCTTATAAATTATAAATGTCCTAGTGGCTAGGCCTATTGTGCCAGAATACCTTCATGCTGTGATTCTCTGAAATCATAAGCTTATAAATTATACATGTCCTTGTGACTAAGCCTGTTGTGCTAATATACTTAAAGGCCTTGATTCTCTGAAATCATGGCTTATAAATAAAAAAAAAAAATTGTCCTTGTGACCAGGCCAATGGGTGCCACTAAATAAATAGGATAAATTATAATAGAAATCCTAAATAAATATGATTAATAAATTAACCAAATATGGTCTCTGCTTACCATGGTTAGTAAATGTCCCTATGGGGCAATTCCGTAACAAACATCCCTTGTAAGGGAAGTACCTACGGGCTATAGTTAATGTCCTCTGAGACTAAAGACAGTGGTAGCCTACAACTTCCTGTCAAGAAAAGGTAATGAACTTTGATTCAAACCTTAATGCCTTGATTCTCCGAAATCATGGCTTGTAAATTAAACTTGTCTACGCGACTAGGCCATTGTGCTATTATTAACTTATAAATTAGGATTTATGATAAAAATCCTGAATAAAATAAATATCCTTCTTTTTCTGCCAGTATGCAATTTGAAAGGGAATCTTAAGGGTAAAACCTAGCCTATGCGGCCAAGATGGTAAAACCTACTCAAGGGATTCAGATCCTTGTTAACACTTGAGAACATGTTAGCACTCTTGACAAATGTGATTAGAAAAAATCACAACAGTCATCCTTATATTGGATTCTTCCCAATTCCCTTATCTAACCTAATGATTTAGAAATCACGGCTTATATCATCCTATAAAATGATCATGTTATAAACATCCGCTAGTGATTAAGACCTACGGGCTAAGCCTATTGCCCAATAAGACAACGACAGTGGTGGTCTTTTGACCTCCTGTCTAAAATGTTGGACTAAGTCCAAACATAATAGTCTATATGATCAATGCGATCATGACCAATATCATCTAATACGATGATCTTATTATTTAAACTTCTTTTAGTGATGTTTCGCCTACAGGCTATAATATATTGTCCAATTGAGACATTGATGTTGTTATCTTTATGACTACTTGTCTGAGGTGGTGAGCCATGCTCAAACCAAATAGTCAAAATGATTAATGCAATCATGACTTATAACATCTAATAGGATGAACCCATTATAAACATCCATTTATAATGTTTCGTCTTCTGACCATATCATATTGTCCATTTGTGACACAAACATTAAGATCTCTATGATCCCCAGTTAAAAGTAGTGAGCTGCGCTCAAGCCTAATAATCTATATGATCAATGCGATCCTGACTAGTATCATCACTATGATGATCATAAATTCATGATATTGACATCCCTAGTGATGAAATCCCTACGGGCTATACTTTACTCTATTTTCAATAAGACAAAATAGTGGTGATCCTTATGATCCCCTATTCAAAATGGTAGAATGATACCAAAACCTAATAGTCCATGCGATCTAAATGATCATGACTAATATCGGTAGATACGATAATTATAGATAGACATCCACGAGTGATGTTAATTGGTATTGCCTTCCTGTCAAGAGAATCGCCTGTCTAGACAATAACAGTTGTAGTCTATGACTCCCTGTCCAAAAAGTGAAGAACTGTGTTCAAGCCTTAAGACTCTTGATCTAATGAAGTTGCAACCTACGAATTGATGTCCTTGTGACAAATCCACAAGTTGTATTCCAAGTCAACCATAACAAGCCCCGTACTATAAATTGTTGTTCGTGACAAGCTAACATATTAAATGTTAACATTCCTGGTGACATGCCTTGTGCCAGGTTTGATAAATATCCTTATGACAAGGCCGTTCATGCCATATCTAAATAACCTTTACGACAAGGCCTTCGTGTCGTATAATCATTTATGTCCGTCATGACTAGGTTTTATGCCATATCTTTCTATGTCCATCGAGACAGGCTTCTATGCTATATATATATATATATATATATGTATGTATAATAAGAGCCTTGTAAGGCAAGCCTTTGAGCTATCTATAATCGTCCTTGTGACAAAAACAGTTATGACAATATGGTCCACTGTCAAGCAGGTATTGGACTAGCTCCAAACCTTAAATGCCATTGATAGTCCTTTGTGACCTAAGCTAAATGTAATAGATATGCATTCGAACAGCATTCACTAAGAATGTTCAGAACAGAATAGCCCATACGGTTCATGAATACCGTGGCTAATCTAGGTCGGGTCATCAGAATGATGACTAAAAATTGTTAAACCTTGGTGATTGGTACCAAGTTCGAGTATGGAAAACTCGGATGAGGTAGACGACAGTCGCAATACCAGTAATGCGACGAAAGTTAATAAAACCACATACGTAAACCTCAATATTACTGGAGTTAATCTCCTGGCTGTGGTTGACGCAGCAGTTGAAAGGACCATGGAACGTTCATTGAAACAATCCAAGGGCCGAATGCTCCTCGCTCTGAATTTCATTCAAAACCATGTCCAATTGCTCATGAAAAGAGTTTGGTTCACACTTCGTATATGAAGGACGAACCAAAAGAGGAAGATAACTCCCATAAATCTAAGAAAGAAAGCGAATGCAGGCTTAATAAAAGCAACGAAGGTTCAGTAAGAGCCTGTATGTAAGAATTGCTAGCAAAGACATTAGGGGCAGTGTCGAATAGAACCAAAACCCAGGCAGTATGACATCTGCTAAGGAACAGGTCATCATTTCCCCGGGATGTAGGGACCTGAAGAATACAGTATATCACGACTGCGATGAGTAAGACCGTATTAGAGATAGATACCATAAAGCTGCCCGAGAAGGTGCAGCTAAGCCTGGAAAGGGCTAAAGGAAGAAATGCTTGAACTCACCTAATGAACGCCAAAAGGCAGTCTATGATGTCATCAAGTATGTTCATCATCCTTTACCAATGATAATTTCTGCTAAGTGTCCTGATTTAATACAGGCAATCATAAATCTTCATAAACCATAAGCTTAGCAAACTTTTATATTATCCGCAAGGTATAATTTACCAAGGGAACCTTAGTAACCGATTCTTTTCGTATCGGCAAGAAATCCTTCCGAAAAATCTAAATGTACTCTTCCTTCGCATAGAGTACAACAACATATGTTATTTTAATTATTTTCTTCTTTCATTGTTTTTCTATCGCCTGCGAATGCCAAACTATGTTTGATAAAAGTGCTATATGAGGATTGGCGTATTCTAGTGTGTCCCATAGATTACTTCCATGCCTGATCAGTATGGAGGTTTAATACATGGAACCCCTGAGATATCCCAATGGTTATATTGTACTAGAGTCGACTAGTAGTATTCAAAGAAGATATCCAGAATGGAATTGTCCAAATAAATGCTCCCGAATTTGGAATTCGTGGACTAATATGTGTCACTTGTTTGGCACAAAGAATAATGAATGAACTGGAGCCTGAGATATGGAAAATCTCTGTAGTCTCCCAGTATCTTGATTATCTTCTCATAAGTTTTCCCTGCTAACCTCCTGGGAGGCAGGTAGAATAAATATTAACATCCCGCTGTGGGCTGGTGCATTGTGAAAACTCCATATTGCCATAGAACAATCGAAACCTTGATTAAGTAGGGTTTAAGATGTAGGCTCATATAGCCTCACTCAATATTCTGAAAGTTTTATATTATTAAATAAGAAAGACGGTTCACATTGCTTATATAGTAATTACCGCAACCCTAATTAGGCAACGATTAAGAATTGCCATCAGCTACCCAGGAGCTAAAGGCAAATTGTTGGTGGATAGGCCTGAAAAAGTCTGTAGCCGCTTATGTAGCCAAATGCTTGACTTGTACGCAAGTCAAAGCTAAGCGTCAAAAGCCGCCTGGCATGCTACAACAGCCTAAACTTCCTGAATGGAAGTGGAAATGTGTAACGATGGATTTTATTACCAAGTTACCAAAAGCCAGGAAAGGAAACGATATGATATGGGTCATAGTCGATAGGCTGACTAAATCAGCTCATTTCTTACCCATCAAGGAGACATATAGCTCCGATATGCTAGCCCAACTGTATGTTGATAAGATTGTCGCCTTACATGGCATACCTGTGACTATTATCTCCGACCGAGATACTAGGTATACATCTCATTTCTGGAAGAGTTTCCAGCAATCTTTGGGCACGCGTCTGAACTTCAGTGCGGCTTACCATCCACAGACGGACGATCAAAGTGAGCGTACTATTCAGACGTTAGAAGACATGCTTCGTGCATGTGCAATCGATTTAGGTGGTAGCTGGGATAAGAACCTACCCCTAATCGAATTCTCCTACAATAATAGCTACCACACCAGCATAAAAGCTGCGCCTTTCGAGGCATTATACGGTAGGAAATGCAGATCGCCTGTTTGTTGGGCGGAAGTAGGAGAGGTCCAATTATCGGGACCAGAGATAGTTTTCCAGACAACGGACAAGATTGTCCAGATTCGGGAATGTCTCAAGGCTGCCTGTGATAGGCAGAAAAGCTACGCCGATCCAAAACGTAAGGATCTTCACTTCGAAGTAGGTGAAAAGGTGTTGCTTAAGGTGTCACCCTGGAAAGGGGGTGATGCGTTTCGGCAAGAAAGGTAAACTGAGTCCAAGGTACATAGGACCTTTTGAGGTCATTGAACGTGTCGGATCAGTTGCCTATAAGTTGAACTTGCCTGAAGAGCTCAATGGAATTCACAATGTGTTCCACATCTGCAATCTCAAAAAGTGCTTCGCCGATGAATCAATGGTGATTCCACACACAGATGTGCATATAGATGAGAGCTTAAAATTTATAGAAAAACCTTTGTCGATTGAAGATCGACAGGTGAAGAAACTTCGAAGAAAGCACGTACCGATTGTAAAAGTCAAATGGGATGCTCGTAGAGGTCCTGAATATACGTGGGAAGTCGAAGATACAATGAAAGAAAAGTACCCCTATTTATTTGAGTAAATCTCGGGTCGAGATTTATTTTAAGGGGGTGAGGATGTAACACCTCGAATTTTTGCGTCCAATGATGTGTTAACACGTGTCATTTGATTACACGTGGCATCTATAATAAATAAAGGACTAATTTTGACAAACCTTGAAAGTATATAAATTCGAGGGTTATAAATGTCAACAAGGGTAAATATACTGTATAGTGACCCTAAATAACGCTTGTACCTTCAAACGAATAAATCATAAATCGTACGGAAGCGAAACGCGGAAGAAAGTGAGAGATTACGAACTACAGGGGTTAACTGTGTCAACATGTTTAATTATACCTCTGAGTGACCCTTTAACATTCCCAAGACTTCGTAACAGTATTATACGCTCACTAGAAAATACTGTATAAATTCCGCGAAGTTCCGTCTTAAAACGAGAGAGTTATACTCGAATTCGTATGCGAAGGGTTAAAAGCGTCAACAGTGAAAGTTAAGGCTTTCCAAATAAATAATAAACTAACAAGGGACTTTATAATGCGGGTATATAACACGAGGCCCCTATCGGTAAATAACCGAGGGCCAAACCGCAAAGTTACCCCTTCAAACCCGAAAGGTCAGGTAAATCATTACGAAAGATTTCGTTATTAATTACCGGATTCTGATAATCATTACAAAAGATTTTAAAAATCTGAAAAACAGACCTCTCGCGACCCGCGTGAAGGTTAAGATTAAGTTGAGGCGGGCCGCAAGCCACCTCAATTACGCGTCTGATTTCTTAAACTCAGGCGACCCGCGTTAAAGTGCATGGGAACTCCCATGCGGGTCGCGTAAAGTGCCCAGATGCAGAATGTTAGTAACTACATGCCTTTTGGAGCTTATGAACGACCAAACAATCAATCAATGAGGCATGGGCGCCCCCTACTCGACCCATAGCCCTCTGGGACACCTACCCATCATCTCTGGACTGTTGTAGGTGATTGTAATGATCATAGATGCTTGGCATTGGCTATAAATAACCACATTATGCACATAACATTCACAACACCAAAAACACACATCTCTGGTCATTGCAAGAGCCCTCAAGTCCTCTTCTCTGCTCTATAAGCAAGAACACACTTCTGTAAGTCGTTCATACTCATTTTGGTCCTGCATTTCCATAGTTATAGCTCATAAACACAACCGTCGTAACTAACGGTTGTCATTACAATAACCTGCAAATGGTTCAGTCTTATGACGGATCAAAAGTGGTTATGAGTTGGTATTTATGTGGGTAATAAACCTCTAAAAGGGTTCCCCCTGATCACCACTCTAACTATGTCAAATATCGAGTCAAACGTGCGGTTAAAAAGTCAACAGAAAGCTATTTTAGCGATTTATGCATAATCTGTAATGTATATGTTATGGAACCTGTTTTGACACTTATGAAACATGATAATAAGTATATAAACTTGTTTGCGCTCGTTTGAATCGACCATTTGCTATATTGACCCGGTTCGGAGCCGAATGTCGCAAAAGTTTGACTTTTGCTTTGACTTCAGTTCTGACCCGTTTTAGTGAGGTATAGATATGCCTTAGGACTCTCTTAGGACCAGGTCACATGTTGGTATAAACCTCTGTGAACGGTTCATGAGTTATCCGAGTCTTCTGCGCATTTCCGTCATTCGCCTAAAGGTTGACCGTAACGGCCTTTTGAAATTAAAACGAGTATTTCGGACACGTGAACGGACCAGAACCTTGCTTATTAAATTATAAGCATGTCCTTAAAGTTTCACGTCAATCCAAGGTCTAGAATGAGAGTTATGCTAAATGGCGCATTTAAAGTAAACTTTAGTAATTAACGGCGCAATTAGCATAACACCTATCTAAACCAAGATTTCCTCACCAAAACTTTTACCCACTGTATTAAAATAATATTTTGGGAATTTTAAAGATTTTTAATAATTTTTACCCCGCTCATAACCTGCGGTTATGGCTACGGTTCGGTAAATACCGAATATGCCCTTTTCGGCCAAAACATGAGTTCTACAAGGTCTTTTGACCCGATTCCAGTTGCTATTGGTTTTAAATAATAAATAAAGTATTTTAAGCTTTATAAGCTGTTCGGGAAACTCAGATTTCCTGTAGAACTCGAAAAGCTCTTTAAAAGTCTTTAAAATGACCGAAAAGCTCCTACGGGGCATAATATTAACTTAAACTCGTTACGGGCGTCACGGAAGGTATCCTACTGATACCACAACCCATTTAAGGCATATTGACTTAGGAAATAAGCGTAAGACTCTCATGGTTAACCGTTTCGCCTATTGCGCGCACGGTTCGGCTTATGAAACTAGTTTTCATAAATTAGCCGATACGGGTCAAATTATATTATTTGAACCCCAAAATCCAGAGTGTGAACCATAAACCCATATAAAACAAGTCTCTAAACTTGTTGGGTCAGAATCACACTCCATTCTCGGTTTTCGCCTTTCACGCGATTAAACCATATCTATATATATCGGAACCAACCGGTCTAGGCTACGGCCAATATAAAGACCCGTTAGGATTCTAAGAGGTTAATTAAAACCTTCGTTCCAGATTAAGGAGCCCCAGTAAAAGCTATCAGTGATTTAATCTAACTAAGGATTAATACTTGCAAAGGTAAATACTTTTGACTTATTTCCCCTATATGGGCTTGGGTTACGGTATATTAATACCGCTTGATTGAGCATTATATAATTCCATCGCTTAGGTGGTTAATTGATTAAATATGATCGGCTCATTTAAACAGTTTTGTTTCTTAAAAGCCTTTGGGGGGTTATTGACCGTTGTCCCGGATATCCTTGGCATCATTTTACGAAATGGCCACGACCAGCGACATCCCGGTGTAGGCGTACACCCGGTATATATTGTCGACATATAAATTTAAAAGACGTAGCCGTTGGTTTTTATACTACGGTTTTACGCAATGTGGTGTGTCAATACATCTTTAACCCGGCACGACCCGGGCTACTGAACGCATAAAAGAACATGTAAAACGTTCACAAGATTATTATAATTTTCCCAAGTTATAAAAGAGTTTGTGCCTTGTGCATTCAAATCAATTTTAATAAACATTTTTAAATGTGTCAGTTGAACGTATTTACCAGTGTAAACTGACGTATTTTTCCCCAAAAAGATTAAATGCAGGTACTATACGAAATTGGCTGGTATTAGCTGCCTAAGCATCATGAATAGTCTCGCAAACTCGATGCCGTATCTGAATGAACAATAATTTATTATTTTGATCCGTTGTGGATATATTCAACTTCTGTAATACATTTGATATTACAACCAGAGGTTGAAGTTTATATATTTATCTTAAGCTTCCGCTGTGCATTATATAATTGTGTGGTTTGACTATATTGTTGCCAACATCGTCACGGTAATCCCCCACCGGGCCCACCGGTGAGACACGTGGAAATCGGGGTGTGACAATGGGCGCTTGAAGTACGGGTCCATTGTTCACGCTGTGTTCCGGTTCACTTGGTCGCTTACTGCTATGCTTACTTTTATTATTCGCTTCTTGAACCGTTTGAATAATAAATGGCATTGCATCTATAATTCCTTGTGCCACTATATGTTGAACGGCACTATTATCCATTTGGTTTCCATTGTTATTGTTGTCCGGATTCTCATTAACCACGTAAATGTTACTCTGGTTATCGTTATTCAGATTATCTTGATTTCCCTCGTCGGCCATCTGAATTTTAAACAATTTACCAAATATTAATATCACAAAAATATTTGAATATAGCCAATCACATGTCACACACTTTTAACCAAAAGCGTCGAGCATTGCGACTTTTACTCTATTTATATAGTATGCATCATTACACACTAGTACTGAAATTTAAATTACAATACTGACTGGAATGTAAAGCTACAATATTAATAGTAGGCATCCGTATTGTTTTTTTTTTTCTAACACATACACACATATATTTTATTATTATTATTATTACTACTACCGTTCCTGCCATCACCTTCACTGATATGGATTCATCCAAAAATCCATATTACGCTCATCGTATTTCCATACGAGACGTTCTCCCACCTGTCGCATACGATCACTGCTTTCTAAAATTTCCTCCCCAAAAGTCCTAAGTTCTTGGACATTTTCTGCACTCATTGGGGGTGCAGGTTCTAGGACTGGGTTTGGAAACTGGGGTACGGGTTCCTGATACGGAGGCATAGGGGCCTGGTACGGGTATGGATTCTCTAAAATTTCCCTAACATATGCATCACTAATGTTATAGGGATCTTGAGGATCTAACCCTGGGTAAGCTCCTAAGTTGGGCATTGGCACATTTTCCTGTATTGGGTTTTGTTGCACGTAGTCCCTAACATCGTCCCACCAGGGGTCGTAGTTGTTTGGGTCTAGAGGATCAGGTGCAGGTACCCTAGGTATCTCCTCCGGGTTGAAATCAGGCATTTCTATCTGGTCTTCTACTTCCATGGGTTGGTCAGGATTTTGTGGTTGTGGTGCTAGCATTTGTTCCAGGTTTGGGTCAGCAGCAGTGGTTGCTAAAATATGGATATTAGCGATACCCCTATTGAGCATATCCTGATTATAAGCATCAGTCTCTCTTTTTGCTGCGGCTAACACTCGCTGTTCCTACAACTTTTTCATTCTTTTCCTACGCTCGTGCGCTCCCCTACTGAACCATCCCCTCTTTTTCTGAGGAAATGGCTCTTCAGACTGAGCCTTAAACACAAAGATTCCTTCTTCTGTGTCAGCAGAATACCCTGAGAGGGCAGGCTGAGAAGAGGAGGTGCCTTCGCTCCTAGGCGAACCAGATAGTTGACGATAAGCGTTAGAAGGTCCTTGGTCACTCATACTGTAAACTAACAAATAGTCAGATAACACAGAGCAAGAAATACAATCATACACGTATTTCCATAATTTATTTCCTAACACTTTGAATTTTGATGTCAGCAGAACACTTCTGTGGCTGAATCAGTGGCATAGCTCTGATACCACCTTCTGTCACAGCCCCCGATCCCTATCTCCCGGGAACGGGCGGCCGTGAGCCAGTTTCGGTGGTATCACATTTATTTATCCAATTTGGCAGCGGAAATTTTCATCAGGACCGTAGTTAGGAAATATTTTAATCAGAGTAAACCACCATGATTTATAACATTAAACATATGGGTAAAACCCAAGTTTTCAATACACACATTTCATAGGAATAAATCCTATTTATTTAATAAAAACATCTGTTTTATTTTCAGGTAACTTTATTTGCCACTTTTCCAAGCCTCCAGTGCTGTCCAGCTGGCTTCCATTTGGCTTACACATATTGTTACCTGAAACGCGTTTTTAAAACATTTTGTCAGTGGAAAATACTGGTGAGTGATTCCCAGTTTAATCAAGTTTAAGTAAAAACCAATTTGCAGTATTGAGGGCACATCCGCAATTACATTTGTATCCAAGACATCACAATTAACATCAGTGGTACGGTCATACTCAACTTATGGGATGTTACCACGCCAGTAACCAATTTTGTATACAAAATCCCAACATACCCACTATAATTGTATTCTTTACAAATACTCAATAACTGCTTTGTATATATTTAATTAAGTGAGGTTTTGTTAAAAACAGTAAACAAAAAGGTTTACAAAAAGTGAATCAACTCACATTGCTGGAGATAATCTATAAATTACACAAATGCACGTGTGTTAGTATAATAACCCATTTTAACATTAGTAATACTCTCCCCGAGACGGCATTCCAATGACTACGTCGGGCAGAACCACGACAGCCGTTACGGAACCCTAGATCAATCGGGCAGCGTATCTAATACGTCTCCAGGGGTTATAATACTTACATCGTAGCAGAATCTCGCTATTTTAGGGGGTATAATGCCCGGGTATAGT
Organism: Helianthus annuus; assembly: GCF_002127325.2. Classification (NCBI taxonomy): domain Eukaryota; kingdom Viridiplantae; phylum Streptophyta; class Magnoliopsida; order Asterales; family Asteraceae; genus Helianthus; species Helianthus annuus. Next base: position 168,141,519 of record NC_035443.2, read on the forward strand.
AACTCCACTATAGAAATTTAAGAAAGAAAGAAAGGAAATGAACGACGGAAACTGAAAGCCCGTTGCCTTCTTATATAGGGCTGTAATCGCGTCTCCACGCGGCCCGCGTAAAGAACAGGCCAACCCTTACGCGGCCCGCGTCAACCTGGGTCAACGGCGTAGCTTGGTCCGGTCACCATATAGGCTCGACACGCATCGGACACGTGGCCGCACCGGGCTATGCCACAATTCTGGACACTCGCGGCCCGCTTAAACTTAACCAAACTTGTACGCGGCCCGCATGAACTTATGGTTTAAGAGAAGTCTGGTTACATCCTTGCGCGGCCCGCGTTATATTGAGGTGAGGTCCCATGCGGCCCGCCTCAACTTAATTTTTATTGTTTTTAATTTACTATATATATATATAATCTACTTTGGGCTCGGTTTTTCATATACGGGGTGCATATAAAGACATATTGATATATTTTAAGATATATTAGGGTGTCAGAAATATTATGAGGATGTCGGTTTTACCGAGGGTTGTTATATCAATGATCACGGCGTCTTCCTCCTTAGAATCATGTGACTTGTTAGTAAGGATGTCCAGAAAAGAGACCCCCTTCCTAACAGGATTGAGCCCCCTGGTCTTAGATGTCCCCCCTGTAGGAACGTCAACTGACACCTTCACATTACCTCTTCCCCCAACCCTAGCAGACTGCTTGAGCCCACCATTTTCCTTGGCAAATAATGCCATGTTGATCGCCAACTTGTTACCACCAAGCTTTATGTTGGACATAAACCCCAAGAGTTCATCCACGTCCCTAACACCATTGAAGCTAACAAATCCAAAAATCATTCCTTCTTTGTCTTTCTTCTTTGCGATAAAAGCCCCAGTAATATCCCGAAAACCTTAAAAGCATTTGCCAAATCCCATGGCCGACACCCGCTAGAGATGTTCGATACGAAGAACTTAGTGACATCAGATATCTGATGAACAGCGTCCCCTTTACCTTTCCGCCTGTCATTCTGCGTATCCAACACTTCATCAGCAGCCTCCATAAAGATGGGCAACCCACACCCCGATAGCGAATGTAATCAATGGGCAGCCGAGATAGGGAAGAAGGTTAGAGGAAGACCACAACCTAGCTGGGAAACCTGAAACCACAGTCGCTATCCTGGAGACCACTTCATCGTCGAGCCACCAGCAGATGGATGCCAAAGAGAAAAACGAAACGACCCTGAAATGAGTGAAAGAAACAGATCCCGAACAGCGAATGGAGCAGTCAGAGGTCGAGTTAGGGAGAGAGGTCAAGCTCGGAAACAAGCGCCCTCTCACACTAACCCCACAACAAACTGGTCGTCGAGCCGGCCGGCGATCTGAGAAAGGAGTGTGATGAGGGGGAAGAAGACGCCGGTTCACGATTTTTTTAAATCATGCAAAATCTCCACTATTTTTTTTTCATTTTTTCCAAACCGAGGAGATTCCCGGGAACCCCCAAAACACCCTTGGATCCGCCACTGATAAATTTATAAAATGTGAAAAGTATAAATTCATTATTTAAATTTAAGAAAATTTCATCATTCACTGTGTTAAAATTTTCTTAAATTAGCTAAGTCTTTGGTTATAAATTTAAAAAATTATTGGGTTGCACGTGCTCGTTGGTTTTGTTCGAGACTTCTACATGTCTATTCATGCTATAAAAAGATATCCACATGTGTTCATAGTTTCTCATATGCTAAGCGTCACTTCTCAATTTTGAGATAGATCTGTTGGGTTTGAATTTTTTGTTACTGGGCTTATCCTAATTAGGTGTTTAGAAGTCGGGAGTTGGGTTTCTTGTTTATCAAGTCTAAAACCTTAACCTAATTGCAACACGTCGTAAATTCTCTTTTAGGACCGAACCACGTAAAATTCTCGTGTCGTGTTTATTATTTTCTAATCTACGTGATTATTCGTGTGTCAATTCCATTGCGCCACTTGATACCTAACAAGTGGTAACAAAGCTTTAGCTTATTGAACACACGATTTAGTTGCACCGGAGAAGATTCACAAATTGTGTATCATGTTTTGAAGAAAAGAAGTTTGGTTAGCGTTTGGTTGAATTAAGCCCTTGGAGCCGTCGGTAATTTTATTTTGTTGGAGGATCTTGCCTGATCACATCACGTTTTTTGGATTGGCGTTTGAAAATATTAGTATTGAAATAGGTTATTACCAATTGCCTTGCATATTGGTGTCGGTCAAGGAGTAATGATCAAAATGAGATAATGTTTATCAAGCCTAAAACCCTAACCTAGTTGCAGCACGTGGACATAGGTCCCATATTAAGTCCAAACCACGTAAAATTCTTGTGTCGTATTTATTAATTTCTAATCTGCGTAATTATCATGTGTTGGTTCTGTCGTGCCACTTGGGTATTAGAGCTTTGGCTTATTGAACACAGGGTTTTGCTATTAACGTGCTTAGAAAGTAACAAATAAATTACACATAAACACATACTAGTTTTAAGGTAAAAACCACAACTACTATCTACACATGTTCTAGGCAAGCGTACCTATCGGAATATAGTATAGATTGATTCCAGTCGTTTAGATCCGGTGTTTCTTCACTACGGTAAGTACCCAAGTATCAATCCTAAGACACGAAATCAATCAACCTATCCTCTTTATAATATGTAACGTGTAACCTTTATGATTAAGAAATAGTAAACCAAAACTACGATTTTTAAGTGTTTGAAAACAGATGTTAGAAAGATAACCGGTTAGGATTAGAATCCTCTTAATACTTTTTGCAAAGCTGTTTGATTATGGTTTTTATGAAAAGCTCATCATAGTGAACACTAGTGATGAGGGTGTACTGTAAAAAAGCTAGATCCCTCTCAGATTGACCTTATGTCCCCGAATAATCAAGCTATATAGACACCAAGCTATCTGGTTCTAAGTAACTAAGTCATTTACCAATCCATTGTGATTTTATAGTTGCTTATATTGTTCTAACAACGTAAATTAACGAACCGAGCGAATTACTATTTATGCTACTCAATTTAAAGCAAACTCTAACTAACTTTTAAATCCTTTTTATCAGATTCTTCCCATAGATGACCCATATGACTTACCAACCCTTAAACAAGTTTGTCCTTTACCTACTAAGTTTCCAGCCTTAGACTAACGATCGATATATAGCCTAAAGATAGACAAAACAAATCTAGCATGCATAACTTCATAGAAAGACCTAAATCATCCACACAAACTCATTCAATGATCAATACACATCATATAGATTACACAATCACAAATTCATTAGCAAATCTTACTAAAAACACACTTTCATAACAAAATCATCCAAACTTCACATAGTATTAAGATTCATCCTACCCTAACTGGCAATAGAGCGCGGTTAGCTACTTATAGAAATAACTAATTTTACAAGAATTCATTGAATAAATGATCATATCTAAAAGAAAATGATAATACGAAGGGTCTAACTCAATAAGGACCGATATCTCAACCTCCTGTACGTTATTCTTCCTTGAATTCTCTTCACGTTGATCGTCTCTTGAATCTTCCTCCTTGTAACAACCATTTTTTCATGTTTCTTGCTGCTGAGTTTGTAACTTACGGTTTAGTTCGACATCTCTTTCTTTAAATAGGTTCCAGGTTCAACCCAGGTTGGGTATGACTTGTACGGTTCACTTTGGTATTGCCCGTAATGTCGCCACATCACGTCATAAGTAAGCCCACTAGGGTTTAATTCAACAAGGCGGTGTAACCCAACTCTTAGCCCACGACTTATAACCGACTTGTCTTCTTGTTTTTTCAGTTGACGTAGAAATCTGACATTTCACCTAGGAACTTGCAAATCACTTAGAAACAAACATTCAATCTATTCAAAGTGAAATTTACATCACACGACTATAAAAATGCGGATTCTAGACTTTAATAACTTGTCTTACTGGCACATCAAATATCCCCACACTTGAACATTGTCTATCCCTAAGCAATGCATTTCATAAGTAAACTTAACTTTACAACCATTTGCATAAAAACCTTCAACAAAGACCAATGCTATTTTTAAATCACAATTCCTGGTCCAAATCCCAAGACTAAAAAAGGCTAGTTTGAATCGCCAGGATCGACGAGGTAGGAGTTGGGTAAACTCTTAAAGATCGTTAGGTTTGATCGAAGGTTGCTAGGTTAGTTTGAATCATCGGGATCGACAAGGTCTATTGTTTGACTGCGATTAGGTTTTCATCGGGTGTTGGATTGTTTGATTGGCCGAGAAACTTCCTTGGAGTCGCTAAATAATTGAATTTGTGGCCTAGTAAGTTGGGCATTATGTGACAGGGGATCGTAATTGGTATTGATTGTAGATGATGAGCAAAGTGTTCAAGAATCAGAAACACTACTCTGATACCATGTCACTCGGTATAGAGAACAAAAGGGAGGCTTGTATTAGATTGTAAATTTGCAATTAGAGTTACACAAGGAGGGTGTTTATATAGCACATCATATTACACAACTAGCCCCTATACTAACTAATTGTCTTCTTTCCTACAAGTTTTTTATAATTAATATTAGTGTTATTGATCTTAAAAAGAGAAAAAAAAAATATTCGCCGCGTACAAGGAAAGACTGGGTGTCTAGTGTGGCCCAAAAGACCATTTTAGCCATGTAATGCCCCCAGTCTAGCCCTAACTCAGGGGTATAATAGTCTTTTTAAACAACCCTAGACGCACAGTCTGGCCCTGTACACCCAATCTTGATATATAGGGTAGGGTTCATAGGGGAACCACCTTTATTACGAGAACCGCAAGAACCAATACGAAAACAATAAAATAAACCCAATACACCACTCAAAACCTAAAAGAATCTAAAAAAAACCTAACCACCTACCCCACCCCCAAAAACCTAAAAAAATTAACCCCCTCCCCCCCTAAAAAAAAAACCTAACCCCCTCTCCCCAATCTAAATGCTAAAAATTAAAACATAAAACTAAACCTCCAAAAACCTAAAAAAAAAAACCTAACCCCCACCCCACAAATACCTAAAAAAACCTAGCCCCTCCCCCCACCCCCACCCAAGCTAAATGCTAAAAACTAAACCAAGCTAAACTCCCCAAAAACCTAAAAAAAAATCTAAAAAACAGACAAATTTTTTTAATATATTTTATAAAAAATCGTTAATTTTCGTCATAAAAAAATTATTTTTTTGGATGACGAAAATTAGCGATTTTTTTATAAAACAGTATTTAAAAAAATGTTTGTTTTTTAGATATTTTTAGGTATTTTTGGTTGTGTTCACGTTGGTTCTCGCAATTAAGGGTGGTTCCTAACCCATCCTTATCCTATATATATGCTACGTTCAGGGCAAGACTAGGCGTCTAGTGTGGTCCTAAAGACCATTTTAGCCCTGTGTTGCTTCCAGTCTAGCCCTAACTCAGGGGTATAACAGTCTTTTAAACAGCATTAGACGCTCAATCTTGCCCTGAAGTTTAAAATTAAAAAAGAAAATGGCAAATTATCATTTTAGCTATTTTAGCTGAGACACCCCGTCTAGGCCTAACTCAAGGCTAATATGGTAATTTGCCATTTATAAAAGTGTTTTTTTTTTTTAAAAAAACTCTTTATATACATACGCCTCTTACAAGTCTATACTAGGCATATAATCAGGGGTAAAATGGTCTTTTTTGCCTATACGAGGCATATAAGACAAAATATGACATAAAATAATAATAAAGAAAATAAAATACTAGTATGGCCGAAAATAATAATAAAAATTTTAAAAAAAACTTACCAACATCGGGGGCCTCCGATATATCTAGCCAAGCTTTTGCCAACGCGTACTCCTCGTCTTACTCCCATTCAAGGTAGTCTCCTTTTCGACGAGGACTGCTTGTTTCCTTTTTCTTATGAGACCTTTTTGACGAGGAGCGTCTCGATGCCTCGACAACGGGCTCAGGTTCGGGTTGTGTCTTCGGCACCGTTTCTATATCCGAAGACGTTTGCGAACCTCCCATGTTTTGGTAATATTGAGGAACTTGAAAGAATTGTTGGGACCCGACCGATGCTAATATTTGTGCGTACGCGAATACGTTAGGATCCATGTCTTGTAGGTTGAAGCTCGGTTGGGATTGCGTGGTGTTCGGCCGATACGCGTTGGGGTTACCGGTTTTGAAGGCAAACCAAATGGAGGTCGGAACGGATTCATGATCGTGGGTAAAAAGTGTAGAAGTTTTTATAAAATTATAGAGAAGAGGTGAAAGATTTATAAAAATGGAATGAAAAGTGGGGATTATATAGTGTTTAAAGTTGAAAAAAAAATATTAAATGATTTTACCTTTTGACAACGGTCAAAAACCTGGAAGAACACAAAATCTCAAAGGGGCGAAGGCGTGGAAAATCCAACGCCAAAACAAAAAAAATAAAAAAAAAAACGTCCACCGGCGCCGTGCGGGCGTGTTTGGCTGGGAAAACGCCCAGAATTTGTCAAGTACGGGTGGTCTAATGTATCATTCAGTTTGTTTTAGGCCTTTAACTTTATATAACTTATGTCCAATGTTTTTTTTTTAAATCTTTAATAAAAAGTTATATAACTAGATGATATGATTTTCCCATCATATAGAGATATTGTAGAAAGATAATTAAGAAAAACTCATATCAATGTCTCCAACACCTTGCTAGCGTTTTGTTAGTTGATAAAACTTTTGTCAATGTAAAAAAATGGTAAAAAAAATCAGACTTGACATAAGGGGCATCGAATTTGTTAAATAAAAATAACACTTATAATAAAAAAAAAAAAAAAAAAAGTTCGGCGATTAACAAGTTGAACTATGAACATACCTAGCCACTGTAAAAAATTCTATTACGACCCCCAATTGAAAAGTTCTAGTTCCGTCAGTGACTAAAAGATCGCTAGTTTTCTGGTCAGTATGAATAAAAATAATAAACATGCAATACACTACATTTTTCAACAACAAATACAAAACTTGGCCAACGTTCAAATTGATGAAAGTATTCCATGTAATACATCACATTAATCTGGCATCTCAATCTTCAATTTCTTAGAAGTATGTTGTGTATTGTCTAGTAAAAAAGTATCAATGTATAAATTGTGTTTTTTTGCTGTTTGCACTTAGCATTAATAATAACTGAAACCTTTTATATAAAATATGTAATAAAGAATTATATGTGACCTGTGTAATTAAACTGATTTCCCTGTCTCATTCATCACCAATGTACAGCCATTTATACAAGAGCAGACACAACAACCCAAGAGGTAATCAAGGGGATTTCCTAACTTACAAAGAGGGGATTACGGGACTAGACAAAGGAAGATAATAACAACATTGAATACAAATATAAATCAAATAAATGCAGAGCATATTTCGGCTAATAGCCCCCCTCAGTCGCAGCGGTAGATTATCGAACGCACAGACTGGACTTGAATCGATTAAATAGTTGACGTGGAAGACCTTTTGTGAATATGTCAGCATATTGATAATCAGCCGGAATATGTAGTACCCGAATATCACCGATGCGTACTTTATCTCGGACAAAATGAATGTCGATCTCAACATGTTTAGTTCGTTGGTGTTGTACCGGGTTGTCGGACAAGTAAACAGCGGATACGTTGTCACAGAAAATGATGGAGGCCTCACGAGTTGGAATGTGGAGTTCCAAGAGAAGATTACGAAGCCAGCTAGTTTCAGCAGTAGCATTTGCAACGCCTCTATATTCAGCTTCGGCGCTTGAGCGCGATACCGTATGTTGTCGCTTTGATGACCAGGATACCAAATTGTCACCTAGAAAGACACAGTAGCCTGAGGTAGATCTTCGTGAATCCGGGCATCCCCCCCAATCCGCATCAGAGTACGCAGTAAGCTTTAAAGATTTGGAGGGTTTAATATGAAGAGCATGAGTTGATGTGCCTTTCAGAAAACGCAAGATCCGTTTCAAGTAGTTGAAGTGAGGCTCTCTTGGATCATGCATGAACAGACAAACTTGTTGAACGGCGTAGGAGATGTCAGGTCTCGTGAACGTTAAGTATTGGAGGGCTCCCGCTAGGCTCCGGTATAGAGTAGGATCAGACAAAGGAGCACCCGAGTTGGCACTCAATTTTGAGTCTGTGTCACAGGTCTTATTCTTTCGATGTGGGATAGGGCTCCTCCAATACCGGAAGGTATTGAAGTCTATGGGGTTCCACTCTAAAACCAATTGGTGATAGAGGGAGTAACCCAAGATCTTATTAATACAACCGGAAGGTCTTATTCTTTCGATGTGGGATAGGGCTCCTCCAATACCCTCCCGCACGTGTAACCCGGTCTATCAAGAGGTGTACATGTGGCCTTAACCGGAGCTGACATAGAGCCGTGGCTCTGATACCATGTAATTAAACTGATTTCCCTGTCTCATTCATCACCAATGTACAGCCATTTATACAAGAGCAGACACAACAACCCAAGAGGTAATCAAGGGGATTTCCTAACTTACAAAGAGGGGATTACGGGACTAGACAAAGGAAGATAATAACAACATTGAATACAAATATAAATCAAATAAATGCAGAGCATATTTCGGCTAATAACCTGTACGTGGCTCCCTTGTGTAACTTGATTGGGAATTCGATCTAGTGGTTATCTCTAGGCCACGTGTCCTGGATAGTCATAAACTTTGATAGCTAGGGTTCATGGACCTCTTGCTAAACTTTTGATCTGTCAAACACCAAGAGCTGTAGTGTTTTTGAGAGTTCAGAAGTGGGAGTTCATTGAGAGTTCACAAAAAGTAGTATTGTTTGTATACATATATATGGACAACGCGGAGTTAGATCTTTTGGGCAACTATGAATCGCCCCAAGATCTAGAGCTTCCATTATTGCTTGACTACAAGTTGAATGTTTATCACTGCAACCATGTTCTTCAAAGGAGAGACGGTGAGTTTACTAAAGATCCTTGCTCGACGATTATGTCTTTCAAGATTGTTGTTATGTTTATCGATCGATCTGTTATTAATAGCCATTGCTTGTGATTTTGACTTTTTATAGCTCTATATGAGTTAAACAAAGTCAGATCTGAGTTAACTACAAGCTGGATATGAATATATGATCTATTTATGTTTCTTTTCTTCCGATTCCCCGCCTTCCTAGAATTAGATGCAATCAAAATTATTTCCAAACCATATATGGACATGTAACTTTGGTCTTATTACAGAGAAGTTGGTTTCTTGATCTGTGATTTCAGTACTAATCATAACGAATTGATATTCCGCTACGGTTTGTATGTTAATTATACTCAAGTAGTGAGGTTGATGGTTGTATGCTACGTAGTCATGTATCTAATGATCTTTTAGGAAGTAGTGTCTTGAGTGGATGTCTTACTTATGAGTAATGAACTTCTAAATCTTTATAATGTTTTCTTTTTATTGATTTATATTATCAAGTGAATTAAAAGTTTTTCCACTTAAGCCTAATTTATTACATATTGAGCAATAGTTGCTATGAGATTTATGTTCATTATATTTCCTTAAAGTTTGGATTTTGGTCCTTGCAGATGTTCTTAAGTATCAACAGATTTGCTATGCACTTTCAGATATGCGACTCTATCACCCATCCTTACTTGCCCAACTTTGGGTCCCCATAGAATTTAAATTTGGGATTGTACTTACGACATGTGGTCAGCCATTTGGACTTTCCAGGTACACAAATAAACTTGGGTCATACCGTGTAGCGTGTTTAGACTACAATTCCTATGTAGATCATAACACAAAAGTGCGCATAGGGCCTCCTGGCCGCGTATTGCGCAATAAGTCTCCTGAATGGGTTCAAGATGTGACAAAATACAATGATAAGCAGTATCCTCAACTAGAAGCCGCAAAGTGTTCTAAGATAAGAGGATCGTTCTTCATGCCTGTGATAAAAGGCGGTCAATGTATTGGTGTACTGGAGTTTGCTACGACTATTCCAAAGGATGATTTTGCATATGAAATGGGTGAAGTTTGCAGGGCTCTTGAGGTCGGTCCCGTCCTCTACATGTATATATTATAAATCATATCTTCCTCTCCATTGAGGGGTTTGTGTGTTGTGGAGTACTTCTCAAAAGAAACGTTAATTAGTTATAGAATTGTTCATGCATAATGAACTCTGTAACCCAATTGTCGTATCTTGGTTTCCTGATTTAAGTAAAGAATTTTTAAATACGTAGGGACGGGATGTTACAACTATCACAATAGATTACCTAATTTGAAAAAAGGTCAAATACAAATAGAGTTATCGTACAAAACACGTACGAATAGCATGGAAAGGTAAAAAACGTACGTGGTGGCATTTTCGTAGTTATTTTATTCGTAGAATAATTATCTTAATGAACTAGTAGAGTAATTATGATACGCTTCTAGAGTAATTTTGAATTTTATGTTGTTTAATGCACTTGTAGAATAATTTTGAATTTTATATTGTTCGATAAACTTGTAGATTAAATGTGTTTGTTATTTATTTTTATTTTTTGATGAACTGGTAGAGTAATTATGACGCACTTGTATAGTAATAATGATGAACCGGTAGAGTAATTATGTTTTTTGATGAACTTGTAAAGTAATTGTGTGCGTTATGTTATTTTGATGAACTAATAAAGTAATTATAATGCACTTGTTGAGTAATTTTGAATTACTAGTTGTTTGATGCACTTGTAGAGTAATTTTGAATGATGTCTTGTAGTAGTGTATTAATGATGAACTCATAGGGTAATTATGATGCACTTGCACAATAATTTTGAATTATATGTTGTTTGATGAACTTGTAGCGTAATTGTTTATCTTGTGTTATTTTGATGAACTAGTAGAGTAATTATAATATACTTGTAGAGTAATTTTGATAATTACTCTACGAATAAATGCATTGTAGAGTAATTTTGATAATTACTTTACGAATATATTAATTACGGAAATGCCACCGGGTTTTTTTACTTTTCCACTTAATTCGTACATTTTGTACGATAAGCTTATTTGTGCGGGTTCTTTGCTCTACCTAATTTAGCTAATTACTTTTACAACAAGTTCAGTGTTATGAGATGATAAAAGCATGAAGATGATGACTTTATAATTGAATATAGGTGGAAAAGAATTTCACTTACATCTTTCCACAGTTTTCATAAAAAGTGTTATGAGAAAGTTTAATCTTACTAAAGTATTCAATGGATTACTCATTTTGAAGGCATATCACTTGGATGATAGGATTATCTTTACCACAGCATAAATTACCAACCTTTCCAAGGGTTTATTATCCCAAATGACAACTCATTTTGTTTGTTTGTTTATTTATAGAAGGTGGGCTTAGATGTAGGTAAAATAATAATACTACCTATCGGCCTATATATCCCAAATAACAACTCATTTTGTTTGTTTGTTTATTTATAGAAGGTGGGCTTAACATCATCAGTCAATAATGAAAGCATCAACTTTGAGACTTTGGAAGATTACTCTCCCATGTTAGAGTCCGGTGATACCCAAAAAATGCATCGTGATTCAAAGTCGAAGAAGATCACTCGTAATGATATTACCAAACTTTTTGGACTGCCTAAGGCGGATGCTACATATATTTGCCGTATTTGTAAGTTCATAAGCTATGACCTGATTGTATGATTCCGGAAACCAGATTGATAAGTTTTTTTGTTAGCCGATAATCAAGCATTGATATCGGCCCTCATTATTTTGTAGTTAATTGTATTATTGTGTTTCTATATTTATCCTTTGACCATTGTATTATATATAGCATTGTAATATTGTGAATAGAATCAAGAGATTACACTATCTTTCATGGTATCATTGTAAGGGTTCCTGTGTTTTTCGAAACCAACCCTCACCATCCTTCTTCCTTCCTGTTTCTATCAGCCTCCATGCCTGATTCATCTAGTGCCACTGCTGCTTCTTCGGACAGCAATGCTTCGAAGCCGCTTCACCCGGTTTATACGGTAAGCAATATTCAACACAAAGTACGTGTTTTAGATGGCACGAAAGTGTCCTATCCCTTGTGGGTCAAGCTTTTTACGCTACACGCCAAAGGATATACCGTCCTCAATCATATCGACGGTACGCCGGCACCCGCCAAGGATTCACCCGAGTATGCGTCGTGGGAGAACATTGACTCCATTGTCTTACAATGGATCTATGGGACTCTTTCCGATGCCCTTCTTCTCAAAATACTCGTTGATAAATCCACGGCTCATGAAGCTTGGCTTCGTATCAAACGCCATTTTAACAGTAACAGAGGTCCACGGGCTCAAGCCTTACAACATGAACTAGCCAGCACCACTCTTGCTTCTATGCCCAACCTAGAAACCTACTGCCAAAAAATACAAGACCTAACCGACCAACTCCAAGCCTTGGATTTTCCTATGAATGATCAGCAACGTGTCCTCCATCTTGTTAAAGACTTACCCAAGGAATATGATACAATATCCTCCATATTGAACAATTCCTTGCCTTCATGGGAGAACGCAGTTGAATAACTTATCTCCGAAACCGGTAGAATTAAAACCCGCGATGCCGTGACCAACAACCCCGCCATAGCCGCTGCTATACCATCCTCGGCTCATCACAACCCAAACACCCCACCACCTTCGGCCAACAATAACCCACCTGCGTCCCTCCTCGGCCCACCTCCAAACAACTCGACCACCCACCATAACCGGCATCAACCCCACCACTCCAGCCGGCCCAACTCCAGAAACTCTTCCCACCGGCCCAATAACAGAAACCGCAACCACACTACCCCACCCCAAAATACCTATACACCACCACCTCCCCACCCCAACAACCATCCACAACAACCCTACTATCCTCCATTTTGGGCCCCTCCTTACTGGACACCCCCACCTTCCCCCTACCCCACCCAAAGTTGGTCAAAGCCGTGGTACCCCCCCCCACTCCCTCTGGCTCTTATAATTCCCGTGGCAGTCAAAGGTCGGCACAGGCCCACCTCACCGAGGTAGACCCTCTGGAACCCACACAGTTGGCAGATGCGGTTCATGCTCTTTCTGTTGATTCAGGTGATGACAATGACCAGTGGAACTTCGATACTGGTGCATCTTCTCATATCTCTTTAAATAAAAATAATATTGACACGTTTTCCACGTTTGCACCAATAGCGTCAATAATTGTTGGAAATGGCCATAAACTTCCAGTTTTGGGTTCGGGCAACTCCACCTTAAACTTTGCCTCCAAACCATTATACCTTAAAAACATCCTTTTTAACCTAAACATTGTCAAAAACCTTATATATGTTCGTCAATTTAATATTGATAATTACACCTCTATCGAATTTGACCCATATGGTTTTTCTGTGAAGGATTTCAAGGATGGCACGATCCTGAGCCGTCACAACAGCACGAGTGACTTGTACCCGCTCACCCCAAATGCTTCCGCCACCGCCTGTTTTGCGTCCACCCAAGACTCCTCTTTTTGGCATAACCGGCTTGGTCACCCGGGTCAACCGGTTATGGATTTTCTTCGTTTAAACAATTTTATTTCTTGTAATAAGCAAAGGACTTCATCTCTTTGCCATGCTTGTCAGTTGTCCAAGCACAAACGATTACCATTTAATGATTCTGTTTCTCACACTTTATGTCCATTTTCATTATTAAATTGTGATTTATGGACCTCCCCTATAACAAGTAATGCGGGATATAAATATTATTTAGTAATCATTGATGATTTCACTAATTATATACGTGGGTCTATCCACTCAGATTTAAGTCTGAAACTTTTTCCAAAATAACACATTTTCATCAATTTGTGACCACCCAATTTAAACTTCCCATTCAAGCAATCCAATGCGACATGGGGGGCGAGTTCGACAATACAAACTTTCACCACTTTACTTCTCAAAATGGCATTCAACTTCGGTTCTCATGCCCCCACACCTCTCAACAAAACGGCAAAGCCGAACGCATGATTCGTCGCATAAACGAGATCATGTTCACCCTTCTTACCCATGCCTCTCTACCCTCCACCTATTGGGTTGAGGCTCTTCACACCGCCTCTTACCCCCACAACATTCTACCCACCAAAACTCTTCAAAACCGCACCCCTCTCTCTCTTCTATACCTTCGTGAGCCCTCCTATGACCACCTTCGCGTGTTCGGTACTCTATGCTATCCGAACACCTCCGCCACCCGCCCTAACAAACTCACCCATCGCTCTCTTCCGTGCCTCTTTCTAGGATACCCGGCTAACTACCGCGGGTACCGATGCCTCGACCTCTCTTCGGGTAAAACAATCTTTTCCCGACACGTCACTTTTGATGAAGCTGTGTTTCCCCTTGCCAATCCCTCTTCCCCACCTCCCACCCACTCCTTCCTTGATCCGTCTCCTCTCCTTTTCGACCCTCAATATTTCTCCTCCACGAGCACACCTTCCACGGTCCAACACCCTCAGCCGCCCCCCGCTTCCTCACCTCAGCAGCCCTCCCCTTCGGCTCACACTCCACACTCCCTCTCGGCCCACCTTAATCACCCCACATCGGCCCATACTTCCAACCTTGAACAGGCCCACCCCAACTCTCCACACTTCGCTGCACCCGACCCACCACCCGCTCCACAACCCGTCAACCAAAACCCACCACCTCTTAACCCCACATCCCACCCAATGCAAACTAGGTCTCGTGCTGGTATTTTTAAACCCAAAACCCCATTCAACCTAAATACACAAACTTCTCCTCTACCCTCACCTTTACCTAAATCACACCTTTTCGCCCTAACCGACCCAAACTGGAAGCGAGCCATGGTTGACGAATATGAAGCTCTATTGGCCAACAACACGTGGGAACTTGTTCCTCGCCCACCCGATGCACCTGTCATCCGATGTATGTGGCTTTTCAAACACAAGTTCCACGCCGACGGTTCTCTAGAGCGACACAAGGCTCGCTTGTTAGTCAATGGCAAAAGCCAAACTGTTGGCATCGACTGTGATGAGACTTTTAGTCCAGTGGTCAAACCTACCACTATTCGCACAGTCCTTAGTCTTGCCACCTCACGAGGCTGGTCTATGCACCAACTTGATGTAAAAAACGCTTTCCTACACGGCCATTTAAAGGAAACCGTATACATGTTTCAGCCTCCCGGTTTCACCTCTGACACACACCCCAAATATGTCTGCAAACTTAATAAATCTTTATATGGTCTAAAACAGACTCCCAGAGCTTGGTATCAACGTTTTGCAGGATATTTGCTAAAGTGTGGATTCAAAGGCAGCTTGTGGGACACTTCACTCTTTATTTATCATCATGGCAACCAAATGGCATACCTCTTACTATATGCGGATGATATTATTTTGACTGCCTCAAGCGATACTCTTTTGCAACAAATAATCAAGTCTCTCACTGCTGAGTTCAAGATGACTGACTTAGGGACTTTGCATCATTTTCTAGGTATCGCTGTCACCAAGCAGGCTAACGGGTTATTACTTTCACAGTCAACATATGCTGCGGATATTCTCTCTCGAGCCAACATGTCAAACTGCAAACCCGCTAGCACACCAGTCGAGCCTGGGTCCAAACTTAGTGCTGACACAGGTTCCATTTTTTAAGACGGTTCTCTCTATCGCAGTTTAGCTGGGGCACTTCAGTACCTGACCATCACAAGGCCAGACATTGCCTATGCTGTTCAACAAGTTTGTCTTTTCATGCATGCTCCACGAGAACCACATTTTCAGTTCCTGAAACGCATTCTCCGCTACATTAAAGGCACTCTTAATCATGGTTTACATCTCACCCCATCAGCCTCCACGTCTCTGACAGCCTACTCTGACGCTGATTGGGGCGGATGTCCCGACTCCCGACGCTCCACGTCCGGCTATTGCGTCTTTCTAGGTACTAACTTGATCTCCTGGTCTTCAAAACGGCAGTCCACCATTTCCAGATCAAGCGCAGAAGCCGAATACCGTGCCGTGGCCAACACAGTTGCCGAACTAAGTTGGGTTCGAAATCTTCTGCTCGAGTTACATGTTCCAGTCCGTCAAGCATATCTCATTTATTGTGACAACATCTCAGCTGTGTGTCTCGCTGAAAATCCGGTCAACCATCAACGCACCAAACATATTGAACTGGATATCCATTTTGTCCGAGAAAAAGTTCGACTTGGCACCGTCAAAGTCCTTCACGTCCCTGCTGATTACCAATACGCAGACATCTTCACTAAAGGCTTACCTAAGCATCTATTTGAGCGTTTTCGTTCCAGCTTGTGCCTTCGTCTTCCTCCGGCTCAAACTGCGGGGGCGTGTTAGCCGATAATCAAGCATTGATATCGGCCCTCATTATTTTGTAGTTAATTGTATTATTGTGTTTCTATATTTATCCTTTGACCATTGTATTATATATAGCATTGTAATATTGTGAATAGAATCAAGAGATTACACTATCTTTCATTTTTGACTCACATTTTGTATGCAGGGTATAATTTTACAACACTATCAGAGAATACCTTTACGGAGGCTCATCAGAGGTACGGGGTTGATAAGTGGCCATGTATACGAAGTGAGATAGTCAAATCGTCTGCGCATAAAGCCCTAATTGAACATGCGAAAGCATTTCTTATTACTAGTTCTGATGTAGCTCGGCGGATCAAACCTCGTACGTTTGTTAAATTCTAGAATGTTTTTGGATCGATTAGAATGTGTATATCTTCTGATTTAAAATTGTTTTCACCTTTGGAAACTGCAAACGGTAAAAGAGTTCAAGAACAAGTTGATGAGAGTGCCAGCCCAGTTCTTTTGGAACTGTACCAACACAAAATCAAAAGATCGCGATACTAAGTTGGACACAGATCGAACACCTTTTGAGCGAGTTTTGGAAACTTGCATAAAGGTTTGAAGATGGTTGATTTGATAGATTATCAAAGGCGGTATATATGTGCTGATATATTCAACATTCAATGTTTTGTGAAACTTATATTATGAGACTTCTAGCTAGAAATGACTTGATTAATATATGTACGTATTTAAGGATGACATTGTCCCTAGCTATTTAATGTGTGCATGGGAGCCCCTTATTTCTAGAAGGTGATATGGCATTCATATATAAAAATTAAAAAAAATCTACTTTAAATCTTTCAACTAAGAAATTAGTTGATTATAATTAATTTCTTTAATTGAACTAAGAAATTATTTTGGTGACACTATCAAACTTTAAAGCTGATGCGTGGTTATCAGGTTTCAAGATGATTGATTTGATATCCTTGTAATCATCTTGGATGTTATAAGGGGGTATGAAAATGGGTCATGCTAATTACACACGCCCAAAATAATTTTCACACCCCTAAGCGCCGCGCTATGGCCAAAGCGGGGCGCTTAGGGCGACAAAAGTTGGTACGAGGTTTCGAATGACTGACTGACTGACACAGAGACATAAAGGTGATACGAGGTTTCAGTCGCCCCGTGAACCCTAAGCGTCGCGCTTTGGCCATAGCGCGGCGCTTCGACCCCAAATGCTGCCTTTAAATCCCTGGACAGACTCGACATTCATAATTCGGATTGTTTTTTTTTTCGATCTTCTTTGCTCTATTAGTTACATGTTTTGAAAAAACGATGTTGTGGTTAAGTAATTATCTTTTCGGTCAATATTCTGACGAGTCAGTTGTTCCTGATTCTTACGAGGGGACCGCTATTTCTGACTCGTTTGAGAAACCGGTGTCGTCCAACTTGAGGGAGACAGAGGTTGTATCTGGCATTCATTATCGTGATAACACGGTGTAGCTGGATTTGAATACCCCTGTGGAGGACCCTTACGCACAACAAGGTTATTCGAATTTCGGTTACGGTGGCGACTATAGCTTTGTACAGCAGGAGTGTTATCCAAATGACAGTTACGGTTGTCAACAGAGCTTACAAGGTTATTCGAATTTCGGTTACGGTGGCGAGCAAAGCTTTGTACAGCAGGAGTGTTATCCAAACCAGAGTTACGGTTGTGAACAGAGCTTTGAACATCAAGTCTATTCGAACCTCGTTGACGATGGTGAGCCGGAGGATGTGTCTGTTGACGAGGAAGGTTGTTACCCGGTTACATTTTCGTTTGATACAACGCAGACCTTTTCATCACGTAAAGAGTTGGTGCGTTGGGTACAAGACACGGCAAAAGACAATAGTTACCTCATTGTGACTAAGAGGTCGAATAAAAGAGGAGAGAATTACAAGATTTGGTTTCAATGTACTTTTGGTGGGGAGCATAAGAGTATAGCTACACAGAGGAAAACGGGTAGCAAGAAAATAGGCTGCCCGTTCGAGATGATCGGGTTTTCGGAATCATCCGGCAGTGTTTGGAGGATCGAGGTGACGAAGGCGAAGCATAACCACACTCCTATTGAAAACTTCGAGGGTCACGCGTATGCGAGAAAGCTTTCTTCGGAGGACAAAAAACTGGTTAAGGAGTTGGCAGAGCAAGATATTCCCAACCAAAGTATCTGGCGAATGCTGACAAAAAACAATCCGGCTAGAAAGCTTATTCCGAAAGATATACACAACGCTGTTTAGAAGATCAACGCCGAAAAAAATGTCGGTAAGTCTCCGATGCAAAAACTTGAAAACATTCTTATCGAAAAAAATTACACTTATTACATGCGCACGAATGAGATATCGAACGAAGTTGAAGACGTCTTCTTTGTTCACGAAAAATCATTCACTATGTGGTGTGCCTTCCCGCATGTGCTATTGATTGACGCCACATACAAAACGAACATGTACAACCTGCCATTTGTTCTGGTCGTAGGCATGACGTCGACAAACAAATCGTTTACGGCTGCTTGTGCGGTAATTTCCGCTGAGAAGTCAGAGAACTACCTATGGGTGTTGCAGAGGATCAAGTCTATGCTGGTAGGATGTATGGAACCGCGCGTGATTTTAACAGACAGGGATTTTGCGCTAATGAACGCGTGTGAACAAGTTTTTCCAAAAGCGCATAAGTATCTTTGTCGGTTCCATATTCAACAAAATATTAATAAGAACAGCAAGAAGAAATTCTCTGACAAGGAGTGGAAAGAATTCGTACGTACATTTTGGACATTGTGCGAGTCTACGACCGAGGAAATATACAGGTATAACTTGGAAAACCTTGAAGCACAGCTGAAAGAAGCTGACCGTGAATGTGAGTATTTCTAACATAATTATGTTCAAATTTTATATAATAACAAAAACTGACTATTTACGTTTTTTAATTTTAGAGGTTTTTGATTATTTGAAGAAATCCTGGTTGGATCCGTACCGTGAAAAGTTTGTATCTTGCTGGATTAACCAAACTATCAACTTTCACCAAACTACGACCAACAGGGTTGAGGGCATGCATGCAACATTAAAAAGTCACTTTCCAAGTCATCGCAACACACTGGATAAACTTGTACTGTATGTTGATCATGTTGTTGATAGACAATACGCCGAGATTAGAAGTAGCTTTGAAACAAGCCTCCGAAAAGTGATGACGCACCACAAGAATCAGCCCATGCTTGCATGTATTCTCAGAAAGGTTTCAATATATGCGATTGAGCTTTTGAGTATGGAACTAAAACGTAAGGAAGACGGGTTGAGAGCCTACGGTGCAAGCTGTGGTTACCAACTTTTTACCAGCTGTGGTTTGCCATGTGCCTGTCGTTTGGAAAAGTTGGAAAATAAAGGTAATTAATATTTTTGACCTTTCTCGTTATGATTTTGCCACTTAATTTGTTTTCATCCACAGGTCAGCAAATCCGGATCACACACATAGACGTGTTTTGGAAGAAGCTTGACTTCAAGCCTGCAAGGAATAACATAGAGGATATCGATGTAGACGCGGAATTTGAAAAATTGAAAAAACGGATCGATCCAACACCCCTTCAAGTGAAAAGGAGCTTCTTTGAAAAGTTTCAGCAAATACTCAATCCAGGGAACAATAACAAAAAACCTCCTGCTGTTCTGAAGAAAACTCGTGGTCGCCCAACATTGAAAACGCAGGAAGAAAGAAAGGTTGAAACCGCTAGAAAAAGCTCTTACATTCCGTCAGAAGAAACTTGGGTCGAGGCCTCAGACGATCTTCCCCGTCACAGCTCGTACATATCAGCCGAAGATTCTAGAAGAGAAAAGAATACCAAACCGCTCAACCTACACCCTGATTTCCCGAATATCAAGCTCGGTCCTAAGACGGATATAGCGATCCGCAACTACGCATCTCAGATTCCCAAAGTGATCCATCCATACATCGTTAGAATAAAGGACGTGAAACCAGATGGTCATTGTGGGTTTCGATCGGTGGCTGTTGGGTTAGGAGTGAAACAAAATTCATATTTGATGATCCGGGAACAACTTCTAAAGGAGTTACGTATGAACGAATCGCTTTGGAGGCAGGTTTTCGATCCGGAAAACATAGGACATTATGATACGCTGGTTACACGGATCGATTTCAAGGGGGTGGGACGAGCAGGTATCGAAAATACATGTCGATGCCTGAGACGGGGTTTCTTATTTCCCAATGATACGGTGTGATTGTTCACACCTTCGACATTCGTGGGAGCGATACAATTTTCCCTCTGCTGGGCGGGCCAAACGAAGCTGAGGAACCTCACCTGGTGGTTGCGGTTGTGTTCGTCGACGATGGGCATTTCATACATGTAGAGCTTGGAGGTTGTTATCCAATGCCTCCCCCAAACCTACTCTGGACAGCGAACAGAACAGAGCGCGCAGCAGCCTGGCATACATTATACAGGGATCAGATCAACGCGTACGAAATGCTTATCGTGCCCCTGACCTTAATGTAACCCCATATGTTCACGATGTATCTTAAATGTGTTTAATAATAATCACGTTTGTGTTTGTTCAATATACGTGTTACATCACGTTAAAAACCGAATGTCACCGACACGACCCAATCAGATTCAATACGCACTTGTACGACCCGAAATGACAATATACATCATAATACTACAATTAATGAAAAATACGTCATGTTCATGTACGGTAGGCGGCTGATACACATAACACTTCTCACAGGAGTACTTGTGCTTTCAAACCTAAATGATACGAGATAACGGAATAAGACATCACACGTAACCGATTTGATCCGGAACTTGCAGTATAGTCTATATATATTAAAAAATGATGTATAATGGAAAAAACGGAAAATTTAGACTATTTATCGACGCGTTTGTGAATTAAAAATAATTTTAAAAAATTTAAAAAATGCCCAAAACGCCCCGCTATGGTCATAACGCTGCGTTTTGGACCCAAAGCGCCGCGCTATGGCCATAGCGGGGCGCTTCGGTCCCTCGTTATACACTGAAGCGGGGCATCTTCTCCCCCACTTCACCCAAACACAAAAACACACACTAAGGTGCGATCTCACACAGTCGAGCCGGATTCGGAGATTTTTCGTGATTTCAACCGCTAAAAGGTGCGATCTCAAACCCTTAATCGTTTCTTTAAACTATACTTGTTGATTGTTGTTATGCTTGTTCGGTAAGATCGATTGTTGCTGGATCTGTTCTTCAGAATGAAGAACCAAAGCGCCGCGCCGAGGCCAAAGCGGGGCGCTTTGGTTCATGTTTATTTTTTTTTATTTTTTATTTGTTTAATTATTATTATTTGTTTAATTATTATAAATTGTTTAATATTATTTGTTTATTAATATTTGTTTAATATTATTATTTGTTTATTAATATTTGTTTAATATTATTATTTATTTAATATTATTATTTGTTTATTTAATATTATTTGTTTAATATTATTTGTTTAATTATTATTATTTGTTTAATTATTATTAATTGTTTAATATTATTTGTTTATTAATATTTGTTTAATATTATTATTTGTTTATTAATATTATTTGTTTAATATTATTATTTATTTAATATTATTATTTGTTTATTTAATATTATTTGTTTAATTATTATTAATTGTTTAATATTATTTGTTTATTAATATTTGTTTAATATTATTATTTGTTTATTAATATTTGTTTAATATTATTATTTGTTTAATTAATATTATTTGTTTAATATTATTTGTTTAATTATTATTATTTGTTTAATTATTATTAATTGTTTAATATTATTTGTTTATTAATATTTGTTTAATATTATTATTTGTTTATTAATATTTGTTTAATATTATATTTATTTAATATTATTTGTTTAATTATTATTAATTGTTTAATATTATTTGTTTATTAATATTTGTTTAATATTATTATTTGTTTAATATTATTTGTTTAATAAATATTATTATTTGATCAACGTGCAGGGATGGATTTATCCGATGAGGAGATTGAGCATATGGAGGCTGAGGGAGAGGTGGGGGACGAGGAAGAGCCGGCATGTCCGTACCTGCAGTTTCCGCAGGGTTCACGGGCGAGGAGGAGATGCGCTAGGTTGCTCACCATAGAGATTGGGGAGCATGTAGGGATAGACTGGGAGCTGCTGACTACCTTGGGAGAGGTCGAGCGGGCGCGTGATATAGTTGGGCTAGATACTCCTTGGTCGCGCCTATTTGAGTTAGCGATGGAGGACTCGTACCCTGAGCTTACGGTCGAGTTTCTTTCTACGATTACATACGCGCCGCATCCGGCGGATTACGTGGAGGACCCTCATTTTCCAGTCCACGAGGTTACATTCCGTCTCGCCGGTCAGGAGTTTGAGATGAGTGTGCGGGAGTTTGCTGTCCATACAGGTTTGTACACTGAGCCTGAGCTTGATACTGATTTATATACGCAGGCGGTTACGATTGTGACACTCTAGGTTTTTCCGAGCAAACATCGTGTAATAATATTATGTGCATATACGTTATTAAATGAAAGTTGTGTGTTACTTTGATGCACTATGTGTGATCCTTGTATATGTAGTATAGGTATATATATACATTTATATATGTGGCAATGTGTTAATAAATACTGCGAACCGAGACCCCAAGGACCCGACTCGAGACCGCCCGGTCTTGAGTGAACAGTGAACAAATGGGCCGGTTGGGGCCGCAACCCACTCGAAAACCCATTAGGGTGCATGGCCTTTGAATGAGTTATAAAACCTTAGCTTTAAGCCAACTTACCCCCTCTTGATCAACAATCATTTTCTCACCCTCACACCCTCTCACTCCTCCTAGCTTCCTCCCTCTCTAGAAAACCCTAAAACTTCACTAACCAACTCCCTCCATCCTCTCGGATCCGATAAGCGGCAGCTTGGAGCTCGGGATCTAGCTTGTATTCGTCACTCGAGAGCCCCCTCTCAACTGTTTCCCCCACACCCTTGCATCCGAACATCAATCGGTCAGTATGTTCTATTTGATTAATGATAATGTGTGTTAAAGGTGCTCGTTTGCTTGTTTGCGAGTGGTTTGGATGATTTACAAGGTGATCTTGAATGATAGGATATAGACCGAATGATATGCATGACTATTTATCGATTTATGAATATGCGCATGAATGTTCGTGATAAAAAGAATGAGATATTACATGTTATTACTCATGAAATGCATGGTGTGCTTGTTGTAGTATTGAAAGCTTATTTCGATATGCTTTAGGTCCATCTCGATGAATTTGATGAGTTTAACTGATGAAGATTATAAGAAATGTTTGAATGCATGATGAACTACTTGAAGATCATGAAAAATATTTGAATATACCATGTTTGATATGTTTTGTGTGAGAATTAGACAATAAAACATGTTGGTGCAATTTAATTGGTTAGTACACATTATCACAAATACAAAATTCTATTGGATAGTACAAGTTGGACAGGTTCTAGAAGGATTCCGTGTGCACGTATCAGTGGTTGCGAGTCGAGACCTTCGGTTGCGAATCGAGACCACCTCATGACAACTCGAGACGGACTTCAGGGACTCGAGACCGGCAAGGCCTCGACTTGAGACTTCATGATCTCGACTCGAGACTGGACTCGAGACCTCTGAGGTTGCGACTCCTAACCGGCACCACTCGAGACCAAAACATGATAACACGAGATCTCCTGGTTGCGACTCGAGACCGTGTGTTCTCGAGTCGAGACCGCCTCGTCTCGATTGGGCTGCCTACTTTGGTTATTGGGCCACGATGTGTCTTGTTTGGGCTACCTGTTTGACTGGACTATGTGTTGCTGAATTCTGTATGACTGTGCAAATATTAGGGCCGGCCCAATAACCCAATGAATAATTGTATGCATCCTATGTGTTTAATACGTGTATGATATACGTGATTACTTGTACCCCAACTTGACCTATATTGGTAACCATGCTAGGACGTGGTGACCAACGTGATTGACCGAGTAAATAACCTACCGAGCAACCCAAGGTGAGTTCACAACTTAAAGCATGCCTTCCCGGTGGATTTGGGAAGCGGATCTAAAACGACACTATTCCCTTGTTACTGGGAACAAACTTACTCTTCTTCCCTTGTTAGTGGGAACAAACTTAGTTAATTTCTGTTTATACGGAATGCAACGAGCAACACTAAACGAAACTCTATCACTCAAGTCCCTACTACTTAATACCGATTAGTCGCCGGGGTCTGGCGAACGGGTTATTAGTTGATAGCGCTATTTAGGTCTAACCAGCCTCACACCGACCCTTGTTACTGGGAACGGGCGTGAACTAATAGACTCTGACAACCGTCAATGATGATAGAACATTGACAAACGGGGCACAGCGGAAACGCGGGGTTAACTTAGTATTCGGTATTGGAAAAACAGTTTAGTCGCTTACTTTTGGGGTAGCTCCCCTTGGCATGTATAAACGGATGAATTAACTGGTGAAACAAGTTTTTGGTAATCAAAACTGGACAACTCGTGAACTCGCTCAACATTATTGTTGACACCTTACTGCATGCCTTGCAGGTAACCAGTGACTCAGGAGCTCGCAGCTTGGGATCGTGTAGTGGTCGTCAAAACCCGTGTGTTGGGTTTTAAATTATCTTGAACTATGAACCTGTCTTTAAAACTATTTGGATTATACTTCCACTGTTTATCTAAACTGATTATCGAACTTAAATTGTGATGTTTACTAACTACTTTGGTTGGTAAATACTTTTATTATTAATCAGTGCTCAGTATAATTGGTGGCTGGATCCTGGTCAGTCACGCCCTCAAGCGGATGTTACTTCGCGGGTGGAATTTGGGGGTGTGACAGATTGGTATCAGAGCCATTGGTTATAGTGAACTTGGTTTTAAAAGGGGGAAAATCTTTTTGAGAAAAACCAGACTATAACCCGTGACTCGTGACGACACTACACTCCAAGTGCAAGACTCAACCCACTAGACCTCATAGCTTGGACTAGTATTTACTGGTGTGCTTGCTTTATGCTTTCTGTTCTGTTCTGCTATACGTACTAGTGTGCCTAGTTAGATAGATACACCTCCCTCTTCTATCTCATTCTCGCTATACTACGACATCACACTCACACTATGTATTCTGGTTATGAAGACAATGAGTGGACGCGGAAGAGGAAACGTTAACATGACTCAGGCTCAGTTCACTAACCTGATCAGCACAGTGGCTGCAGCTTTCGCAGCTCACCTTGGAGGTAAACTCGTTATCTTAGGATGTTTAGATCCTACCTCCACATCGTCTTTTCACCCCTAAACCTATTTCGCTTCACTTCTCACAACAGGTCAGCATGCGCCTGTGCAACCACGTGTTTGTACTTTCAAGACCTTCATGGATTGCAAGCCTCTTCCTTTCAATGGCACGGAGGGTGCCATAGGTCTTCTGCACTGGATCGAGAAGGTGGAAGCTGTCTTTGCTGTCTGCGAATGTCCCCCTGCTAATTGGGTGAAGTTTGCTACTGGTACCCTTGAGGGAAGCGCGCTTTCGTGGTGGAAGGCGCAAATTCAAATGCTTGGTTTGGAGACTGCTAACGCTACTGCATGGGAAGATTTCAAGGATATGATCAAGGAAGAGTATTGTCACAGGGATGACATCCACAAACTCGAGGACGAGTACTATGGTCTCAAGATGGTTGGGTCAGAGATTGAGACCTACACCAAGCTGTCCAACGACTATGCTGCACTTTGCCCAAACATGTCCCGACCTATGTATCGAAGGATCGAATTGTACATCAAAGGCTTGGTCCCAGAAATCCGAAGCCATGTGACCTCGGCCAACCTCGATACCATACAGCCCGTGGTTCGTCTTGCCCACAAACTCACCAACCAGGCTGTGGAGGAGGGCAAGTTGCCCAAGAGGATCAGTGTTACGGAAGGAACTTCTAGTGACGGCAAATGAAAGTCGGATGGAAATCAGGGCAAGGATGCTAACTCTACTCAGGCCCCAGCCCAGCAAAGGAAAACTGAGAACAACAAGGGCCCACAGCAACAGGGTGGCTATCGGGGGAACCACCCCAAATGCAACAAGTGTAACCGGCACCATAGTGGGGCATGTAACAAAGGCCAGTGCCAGCGATGCAACAAAATGGGGCATGAAGCCAAAGACTGCAGGAGCCAGTTTCCGGCTAGACAAAACCAACAACAGCAACAGCCAGGAAACAATCATGTATGCTATAAGTGTGGAGCAACGGGGCACATGCGAAGGGATTGCCCTGAACTGAACCAGAACCGCAACAACAACCAGGGAGCTGGAAACAACGATCAAAACAACAACAATGCTGGGAATGGTGCAAGAGGAAGAGCTTTTGTGATTGGAGCTGGAGAAGCAAGGAATGACCCTAACGTTATGGCGGGTAAGTTCCTACTCGATGATCGTTATGTTTCTGTATTGTTTGATTCCGAAGCCGATGCTATTTATGTATCCCTTCGTATTAGTAAGAAACTTAAGCACCCGCCTGCGTTATTAAGTTCTAGGCATATCGTCGAGTTAGCTAATGGTAGAAACATCGAGGCCTCACATGTGATCCACGGCTGCAAGCTAGTATTGTCTGGTCAGACGTTTAGTATCGATCTTTTCCCTGTCAATCTTGGAAGCTTCGATGTCGTCATTGGTATGGATTGGTTGTCCAAACATCGCGCTGAAATCCTCTGTCAAGAGAAAATGGTTCGCATCCCCCGCCGTTCTGGCAAAGCCCTCATCATACAAGGTGACAAAGGCGGAGAAGTCACAGGCATCATCTCGCTCTTGAAGGCCCAGAAGTGTTTACGGAAGGGGCACACCGCTATCTTAGCACTTGTCACCAAAACCCAGGAAAAGGAAAAGAGGATCGAAGATTTTCCAGTGGTCCGCGACTACCCCGAGGTATTTCCTGAAGAACTACCTGGATTCCCTCCCCACCGTCAGGTCGAATTCCAAATCGAGCTAGCTCCCGGAGCAGCACCTATAGCTCGTGCCCCCTTATCGACTAGCCCCCGCAGAACTGGAGGAACTTTCTACGCAACTACAGGAACTATTGGATAAAGGGTTTATCCGCCCTAGTTCGCCGCCCTGGGGAGCACCAGTGCTCTTTGTCAAGAAAAAGGATGGCACCTTCCGAACGTGCATCGACTATCGTGAGCTGAACAAGGTTACCATCAAGAATCGCTACCCCCTCCCGCGCATCGACGATCTGTTCGATCAGTTGCAAGGATCGAGCTACTACTCTAAGATTGACCTGCGATCAGGCTATCACCAGCTGAGAGTCCGTAATGAAGACATTTCCAAAACTGCTTTCAGAACTCGCTATGGTCATTATGAATTCCTCGTCATGCCCTTTGGAATGACCAACGCGCCTGCGGTATTCATGGACCTCATGAACCGAGTGTGCAAGCCTTACCTCGACAAGTTCGTGATTGTGTTTATCGACGATATCCTGATCTACTCGAAAAATCAAGAGGAGCATGAGCAACACCTGCGTCTTATTCTCGAACTCCTTCGCAATGAGCAATTGTACGCCAAGTTCTCGAAATGTGACTTCTGGCTTCGAGAGGTCCATTTTCTTGGACACGTGGTCAATAAAGACGGAATTCACGTCGACCCAGCTAAGATCGACTCTATAAAGAATTGGCCTACGCCCAAGACTCCGACCGAAGTTCGTCAATTCTTGGGACTGGCAGGATACTACCGCAGATTCATCCAGGGGTTCTCGAAGATTGCTCAACCCCTCACGACTCTCACTCAGAAAGGTATTGCTTACAAGTGGAATGAAGCTCAGGAGTTCGCTTTTCAAAAGCTAAAGGATAACCTTTGTAGCGCTCCTATTCTCTCGTTACCTGAAGGCACTGACGACTTCGTGGTTTACTGCGATGCGTCTATTCATGGACTTGGTTGCGTGTTAATGCAACGTGAGAAAGTTATTGCCTACGCTTCTCGACAACTTAAGACTCACGAAAGAAACTACACTACGCACGACCTGGAACTGGGAGCAGTGGTTTTTGCCCTTAAGATATGGAGACATTACCTGTACGGTACCAGGTGCACCATTTACACCGATCACAGCAGTCTCGAACATATCTTCAAGCAAAAGGAATTAAACATGCGACAACGTCGATGGGTCGAACTCTTGAATGATTACGAATGCGCCATCAAGTACCATCCGGGCAAGGCCAATGTCGTGGCAGACGCCCTCAGCCGAAAAGACACTACGCCCAAGCGCGTGCGAGCACTACAACTTACCATCCAGTCTAACCTCCCTACTCAGATTCGAAATGCTCAGGTTGAAGCACTGAAACCGGAAAACATCAGAGGTGAGTCCCTACGAGGATCGCGGCAGCGATTAGAACAAAAAGAAGATGGCGCTTACTATGTAACAGGGCGCATTTGGGTGCCACTCTATGGAGACCTACGTGAGCTCGTGATGGACGAGGCTCATAAGTCCCGTTACTCAGTACATCCTGGCTCGGATAAGATGTACCATGACTTAAGGACTACATATTGGTGGCCTGGTATGAAGGCCCACATAGCAACATATGTCAGCAAATGCTTGACTTGCGCAAGAGTCAAGACAAAGTACCAGAAACCAGCAGGCCTACTCCAACAACCAGAAATCCTGAAGTGGAAATGGGAGCAAATTTCCATGGATTTCGTCACTGGCCTACCCAGATCCCAACGCGGGAATGAC
The DNA here is from genome assembly GCF_002127325.2 of Helianthus annuus. Classification (NCBI taxonomy): domain Eukaryota; kingdom Viridiplantae; phylum Streptophyta; class Magnoliopsida; order Asterales; family Asteraceae; genus Helianthus; species Helianthus annuus. The sequence goes on from NC_035443.2 coordinate 168,170,457, forward strand.
ACCATTTGGGTGATAGTAGACCGATTGACCAAGTCTGCACACTTTTTGGCCATTAAGGAAACAGATAAGTTTTCTACCTTGGCAGACATGTACTTAAAGGAAGTGGTTTCGAGGCACGGGGTGCCAACCTCCATCATTTCCGACCGAGACGCTCGTTTTACTTCGGAGTTGTGGCAAGCTATGCACAAATCCTTTGGCTCACGGTTGGACATGAGCACCGCTTACCACCCACAAACGGATGGGCAGTCTGAACGCACCATCCAAACCCTAGAAGACATGCTTAGGGCATGTGTGATCGATTTTGGCAAGAATTGGGAGAAGCACCTACCGCTAGTAGAATTCTCGTATAACAACAGCTACCACTCTAGCATTCAGGCAGCACCTTTTGAGGCATTGTACGGTCGTAAATGCCGATCACCTCTTTGCTGGGCGGAAGTTGGTGACAGCCAGATCACAGGCCCAGAACTGATGGTAGACACAACGGAAAAGATCGCCGAGATCAGACAACGCATGGCGGCAGCTCGTGACCGTCAGAAAAGCTACGCTGATAAGCGTAGGAAACCGCTAGAATTCCAGGTCGGTGACCGGGTTCTACTTAAAGTCTCACCCTGGAAGGGTGTGGTTCGTTTTGGTAAACGGGGCAAGCTTAATCCGCGATACGTCGGACCATTCGAAATTACCGAGAAAATCGGTAAGGTGGCTTATAGACTGAATCTGCCTGAAGAACTGAGTGCGGTGCACAACGTATTTCACGTATCTAATCTGAAGAAGTGTCTGTCAGATGAAACGCTAGTAATTCCTTTCAAGGAACTCACCATTGACGAACAGCTACACTTTACTGAGGAACCGATTGAGATCACGGATCGAGAGATCAAAACCCTCAAACGTAGCCAAATACCTCTCGTGCGAGTCCGTTGGAACTCGCGACGTGGCCCAGAGTTCACCTGGGAGCGGGAAGACCAGATGAAGTGCAAGTATCCCCAGTTGTTCCCAAACGAGACCCCCAGCACTGAAGCTCTAACCGAATTTCGAGACGAAATTCCAAACTAACGGGGGGATGATGTGACACCCCGTTGAAACGTTCTCACTAGCTTGACGGTGGCTGCCATAACTTTCGGGACGAAAGTTCTTAAAACTTGGGGATAATGTGACACTCTAGGTTTTTCCGAGCAAACATCGTGTAATAATATTATGTGCATATACGTTATTAAATGAAAGTTGCGTGTTACTTTGATGCACTATGTGTGATCCTTGTATATGTAGTATAGGTATATATATACATTTATATATGTGGCAATGTGTGTATAAATACTGCGAACCGAGACCCCAAGGACCCGACTCGAGACCGCCCGGTCTCGAGTTAACAGTGAACAAATGGGCCGGTTGGGGCCGTAACCCACTCGAAAACCCATTAGGGTGCATGGCCTTTGAATGAGTTATAAAACCTTAGCTTTAAGCCAACTTACCCCCTCTTGATCAACAATCATTTTCTCACCCTCACATCCTCTCACTCCTCCTAGCTTCCTCCCTCTCTAGAAAACCCTAAAACTTCACTAACCAACTCCCTCCATCCTCTCGGATCCGATAAGCGGCAGCTTGGAGCTCGGGATCTAGCTTGTATTCGTCACTCGAGAGCCCCCTCTCAACTGTTTCCCCCACACCCTTGCATCCGAACATCAATCGGTCAGTATGTTCTATTTGATTAATGATAATGTGTGTTAAAGGTGCTCGTTTGCTTGTTTGCGAGTGGTTTGGATGATTTACAAGGTGATCTTGAATGATAGGATATAGACCGAATGATATGCATGACTATTGATCGATTTATGAATATGCGCATGAATGTTCGTGATAAAAAGAATGAGATATTACATGTTATTACTCATGAAATGCATGGTGTGCTTGTTGTAGTATTGAAAGCTTATTACGATATGCTTTAGGTCCATCTCGATGAATTTGATGAGTTTAACTGATGAAGATTATAAGAAATATTTGAATGCATGATGAACTACTTGAAGATCATGAAAAATATTTGAATATACCATGTTTGATCTGTTTTGTGTGAGAATTAGACAATAAAACATGTTGGTGCAATTTAATTGGTTAGTACACATTATCACAAATACAAAATTCTATTGGATAGTACAAGTTGGACAGGTTCTAGAAGGATTCTGTGTGCACGTATCAATGGTTGCGAGTCGAGACCCTCGGTTGCGACTCGAGACCACCTCATGACAACTCGAGACGGACTTCAGGGACTCGAGACCGGCAAGGCCTCGACTTGAGACTTCATGATCTCGACTCGAGACTGGACTCGAGACCTCTGAGGTTGCGACTCCTAACCGGCACCACTCGAGACCAAAACATGATAACACGAGATCTCCTGGTTGCGACTCGAGACCGTGTGTTCTCGAGTCGAGACCGCCTCGTCTCGATTGGGCTGCCTACTTTGGTTATTGGGCCACGATGTGTCTTGTTTGGGCTACCTGTTTGACTGGACTATGTGTTGCTGAATTCTGTATGACTGTGCAAATATTAGGGCCGACCCAATAACCCAATGAATAATTGTATGCATCCTATGTGTTTAATACGTGTATGATATACGTGATTACTTGTACCCCAACTTGACCTATATTGGTAACCATGCTAGGACGTGGTGACCAACGTGATTGATCGAGTAAATAACCTACCGAGCAACCCAAGGTGAGTTCACAACTTAAAGCATGCCTTCCCGGTGGATTTGGGAAGCGGATCTAAAACGACACTATTCCCTTGTTACTGGGAACAAACTTACTCTTCTTCCCTTGTTAGTGGGAACAAACTTAGTTAATTTCTGTTTATACGGAATGCAACGAGCAACACTAAACGAAACTCTATCACTCAAGTCCCTACTACTTAATACCGATTAGTCGCCGGGGTCTGGCGAACGGGTTATTAGTTGATAGCGCTATTTAGGTCTAACCAGCCTCACACCGACCCTTGTTACTGGGAACGGGCGTGAACTAATAGACTCTGACAACCGTCAATGATGATAGAACATTGACAAACGGGGCACAGCGGAAACGCGGGGTTAACTTAGTATTCGGTATTGGAAAAACAGTTTAGTCGCTTACTTTTGGGGTAGCTCCCCTTGGCATGTATAAACGGATGAATTAACTGGTGAAACAAGTTTTTGGTAATTAAAAACTGGACAACTCGTGAACTCGCTCAACATTATTGTTGACACCTTACTGCATGCCTTGCAGGTAACCAGTGACTCAGGAGCTCGCAGCTTGGGATCGTGTAGTGGTCGTCAAAACCCGTGTGTTGGGTTTTAAATTATCTTGAACTATGAACCTGTCTTTAAAACTATTTGGATTATGCTTCCGCTGTTTATCTAAACTGATTATCGAACTTAAATTGTGATGTTTACTAACTACTTTGGTTGGTAAATACTTTTATTATTAATCAATGCTCAGTATAATTGGTGGCTGGATCCTGGTCAGTCACGCCCTCAAGCGGATGTTACTCCGCGGGTGGAATTTGGGGGTGTGACAACGATGATGGACAGGCAGACACTTATCAGTTTCTGGAGGGTCATTTCCAGGGCTCCCTTTGGGAAATCCTGGCAAAAGGCCACCACCATTAGAGACCCCTTGCACCGATACCTGCACCATGTTATCGCGTCGACTATCGTGCCGCGGGGTTCCAGCAAGGAGAAGGTCAACCTCAGTGACCTTTTCTTTCTATACTGCCTACTACGCCGCCAGCCCTGCGATCTAGCAGCCAGCCTGGCAGATTACTTTTCTACTGCATACCACCGGCAGCTCCGCGGGCAGCTGCACACTGGCTCATTTATCACCGCCATTGCACGCTCGCTAGGGATCGTGCCCGAGCATGATCCGCTGCTGTCCGATCCGGTCCCGTCATCCAGGTTGGGCCGCGTGTCAGTATCCGATATGCAGATCACCCGTACCTTTGATGTCGGTCTGAGGTTCAGGGGTGCTGACGGGCTGATTTGGCAGCCGGAGGTGTTGCCGGAGGTCATCCCGGTTGTTATTGAGGTGAGGCCTGGATTGTTAGCCCCTCCTGATGTTCAGCGGGCCGCTCGGCAGGCTCAGCTACAGGCTCTGGGCATCGATCAGCCTGAGGCTCAGGCTCAGGCTCAGGCTCAGGCTCAGGCTCAGGCTATATTCGAGGATCCAGCGCAGGAGGAGCGGGTCGAGGAGATCCCGGTACCACGAGTTCAGCCAGCTCCTGAGCCGCCACAGTACCCGCAGCACGTTTACGCTGACCTGCCTCCGGCAGCGCGTGAGGTGGCTCGGGACTTCGACCGGCGCCTCAGACGTCAGGGCGCACGCATTAACTGGATCGTCTAGACGCTCGTTGATCTACGAGAGCTCGCTGCGTTGCCTCCACTTCCCCTCCCACCGTCCCCACCGCACGAGGATTAGTACATTACTTTGTTTGTTTAGTGTTTTGTTATGTATTATGTACTCAGTTGTACCTTTTTGTTGTGTATTGTATGTACAAACTGATATATATATATATATATATATATATATTGCAGTTAATCTTCTATTTACATCACGTTGGTTCTGGATTGTTTACATTTAATTCTTGTGGCTTTCTGTACATTTTATTTAACGCGTTCATTTAATTTAACAAAATAAACAACGTTAAGAACTTATATTATACACATTCTATAAAAATAATTACGTAATGACGTAATTATAAAACAACTATGAATTATATGTAATAAAACTAAAATAAAAATTTTTTCCTCCAAAAATCTCTACCAAACTAATTCAACCAAAAATCCCTACCAAACTAACCCACATCAACCCCAAATCAACCCCAACCAATCTGTTTAAAAATGCACATCCAAAGCGCCTCGCTATGGCCAAAGCGGGGCGCTTTGGTCTTGGTCAACAGACAAGGACTGACAGAAGTCAGTCCTTGTCTGTTGACCAAGCCAAAGCGCCCCGCTTTGGCCATAGCGAGGCGCTTTGGATGTGCAAAAAGACAACAGGCGTGTGCGAATAGACCCACCAATGAAAATATTGTTCAAACGACAATATGTTAAAAAGTCTTTTTACTTTTCTTTTATATAAATTAACTAGGTTAGAACCTCGTGTATTACACGTGTTGAATAAATGTAATTTTATATACTAAATTAAAACAGTTATTCTTTAAAAATCCCGTTTATTACACGAGTTGAACAAATATAATTTGATATATTAAATAATAAAAATATATATATATATATATCTCTAAGAACCCCATGTATTGTCTGAATAAATGTAATTTTATATACCAAATAATAAAAATCCGTGTATTGTACGGTTTGAATAAATCTAACTATATATACTAAATAATAAAAAAATATATCTCTAAAACACTGTGTATTACACGGGTTAAATAAATGTAATTTTGTAACCTTTTATACTGCAAGCGGGGCGAATATATGCTAAATAATAAAAAAATTATATCTTTAAAAACACCATATATTACACGGGTTAAATAAATGTAATTTTGTATAGTACATAATATGCTATTGGATTCGTTTAAAAATAATAAATTTGGTTCGGTTTAATTCGAATCAAATCACAAACTTGGTTAAGTTTAATTCGAATTGATTAGAACCCCAATTTAAAAAATCAAACACAGAATTATATTATTAGCTTCTCTTCCTAATTAGTGTTTTTTTAAAGTTTGATCTAATGTCTAATAAGTTATTTTGTATATTTTGTTTGTACTTAAAATTTTTTATATGAGCGTATTATTGTTTTTTTAAGTTTAAGATTACTGTTTTGTGTTATTATTTAAAAAATATCTTTAATTTATAACTTAAATTTGAAGATAATATATTATTAGAAAAAAATAGAATGATTTTATCCGACATTTAAAGTAAGATAATATTTAATATTAATTAATTATTTATTATTTAATTAATTGATATAAGATAAGTATGAAAATGCAGAAAATTAGAAATGTAAACGCCTTCAATGAATGACACGTGTCACTTATTGGTTTCTTTTATTATAGTAGATAGATTAATAAAATGGTTTTTCATAGATGTTAAAATAAATTTTAAGACCCACCCATCTAGTTTGTTAAAAAAACTAAGAAATAATGATAGAATAAGTTATTTAATTTTTAAGTTTTTTGAATTTGAAAAGTATATTGTATTATTTTTCTATTATAAAAATTGATAATTGTCAATGGTAAAAATTTAATAACAGAATTATCATCGTTCAGTTTGTTTAGAACCCATCGGTTTGGAAAAAATTAGTGAGAACCTTGTATAATTTGGAAAAGAGTAAATTATGATTTTGGCCTCTGTGATTATATCACTTTTACCCTTTTAGCCCAAAAAAGAATTTTTTAACATCTGAGCCCCCAACGTATTTTTTCTAACCTTTTGGCCCCTAACACTAAGCTCATCCATTAAACGTTATGGGCCAAAAAAGTTAGAAAAAAGACGTTAGGGGCTAAAAGGGTTAGAAAAAAAGACGTTGGGGGCTCAGATGTTAAAAAAAAATTGGGATAAAATGGTAAAAGTGATATAACCACAGAGGCCAAAATCGTAATTTACTCTTTGGAAAAAAATTGAGAGAATTGGTGAGAATCTACCAAAGGAACCCAGTCAAAAAAGTTCCACATCCGCCACTTCCTGACACGAAGGGAATTCAGTCGGTAATAATTTTGTTGGTTACGTTACCGGCACTCGTTATAACAACCAAAAGAAAAGGCAAAAAAAAAAGTTGTGACATGGCCAAATGGATATCGACATGCATTTTACATCGATCAAAAACAACAAAACAAATACCGGTTCTGATACATAAACCATTGTTGTTTAGAGGACGGGCGTGTCATACGCCGAAGGGCACAAAAGTTAGGTTTTTAGATCGGTTTCAGCCGCCAATTTAACATGTTGTCAGAGGGTTTCAAGGGGAGTCGACCCTAGGGGTTGAGGGAAGACTTTAGAGCATCTGGTTAATTCAAAAACAACAATTTATCTTTCCAAACCCGAAATCTTCTCAAAACATCAAGAATCAAGATCAATCATCAACATGCGAGGCTAATTCACCCGTGATCAACCTCAGATATAGGGTTAGTGTTAGTGGTTGTGTATAACCTTAGTTTTACCTTGTTTTGGATTTATATTTGGTATAATCATTTGCTTTAGTAAATTTAATTGTTTATTTGATTTGACAAACAATTTTGGTTTATAAACTTCACTTCGATTTATCAACTATTAGGTTTTCTGATCGTCTAACACTTGGAATTAATTTCTCATTAGCCATTGATTTCTTTACTATCAACCATTAGGATTGAATGTTTTCTTAAAATCTAGAACTGAAATTTTAAGTTAAAAACCTAATTGTGACATTACTCGGTCAAGAATCGCTAATCTTTACTTCTATCAGAACAAGTAGTCTAACAAGTCAACTTTATAAACCTAAAACTCTGGTGTGATCATTTTCTAAATATTGTTCCCAAATCAATGAATTTCAGCATTTACTAGTTGTTAATCAAATCAATCAATTTTAAGTTAATACTTAGTATAAAAATCATACAAACGTGACATGCTTTTTTGTGGATTCGATGCCGGACTTATCCTAGTTATCAAGCTTGATTAGATTTTTGCATGACATCAATTGTAGATCACCAGATAGCATAAAAGATGAATGATGGCATCACTACCAAAGTTTTTAGGACGATGTCGCTTTGGTTCACCACAATAAATAATAAAAAATCATATATATTTGACGCAATCCCTTTTAACAAACTTTTTATTGCTACGTAGAATAAAAAAAGTTTGTCATAATGGTATATTCGGAATTACAGCAACGGGAATGGTAAACAACGTTAAATTTGTAAAAGATAAAAAAAACTGTGAGGTAGCTTTGATAATATGTTTGTTTGTGCTTTGATTACTTGTCGGTTATCACTCACAACTCAGTTTTCAACTTTTTTTTATATAGAGAGACGTGGATAAAAACTGGCACGGCGCAATGATATACTCAAAATACTATAAAACATCGTATCTTAAAATTATAAGAGAAAAACAAAATATGCTCAAAATTAGTTATAATTATTAGATAATAATAATAATAAAAATAAAGTAATAGTTATTATTGTTTAGTTACTATTCATTACTTGTCGTTTTTAGTATAGACATGATTAAAATAAGCATGTCGTAACAGCATGTTTGAATTTTTATAAAATATTCTATCTTAATAGTTATAAATAACTATAATTATAAAAATAAAGGGAATACATACATACATACATACATATATATATATATATATAGAGAGAGAGAGAGAAGCAGGATCAGGAGAAAACGCTCAAAAGTATGAGAACGGTGAGAACGCATCCTGGCCCAACACGTGTCACGCGACATAGAGAAGGGCGGAGGGGCTTTTTTGTCCTTTCATATTTCTTTTTTTAAACGCGTGTAACATCACCTTTCCATTTTTGGGCATTTAATAAATACGCGGCGTTTTTATTGTTTTAAGATCAGGATCATAGTAAATATTTTTGGCGTTTTTATTGTTTTTAGATCAGGATGCAGGCCTATAATGTTAAAAACATCAGTAATTTTATTGATGTTTATTATATCAAGTAGGATTCAGGTCTATAATGTGACAGACAATTATGGCGTTTTGAAAAGATAAATAAATTCAATTTTCCATGTAGTGGGTTTTAATATAATAAATGTTTGGCAATAATGTTACCGTCTCTTCATTTTACTGTTTAGCAATTACTGTTTCGTTCAATTTCATCTGTCAATTAGTGTTGATTTTTCCAGTAATACTTTGTTTGGCGTTTTATATAGCAACATCGTGCTTTGCTAGCATCCGTTCTCACAGTTTTCACACTTTCAGACGTTTTGGTGTTTGAAGTTTTTGGCGTTTTATACTCCATTTTTTTATTAGTAGAGAAGTAGATAATAAACAACAGAGAATTAGATAACAAACAATAGAAAATGAAAAAAAATAAAAATTATAATCTACTTTCTCATCCAAATCTTCACTGTTATCAGCCTCTTCTACTTTAACCTTTTTGGCGTTTTGAACCTGTTTTTGAATACCTTATGTAGATCCTTATTTTCCTACATAACCTCCGTCCTTAGAAGATACTTTTTTTGTGGCGTCCTTTATTGTGGGTTGATATATACTTGTTTGATGACATGTTGAAGACCAACGCCAGCTCTAATGTATTGATCCCTTCATGCCATCAATATATCCCTCAAAAACAAAGTGACATGATGATATATCAGTGTCATCCGTCTTTTTTTCTTGAATATTTGTCCATCTCATTCAGGAAAAGATTATAGAGATACCCAAGTCAGAGAAGAATCCATTCAGTGAAACTTCATTCAGAACAATACTCGTTATGGAAGAAACGAGGTTCCGCATCTGTGGCTTTTTAACTATTATTTTTTTGGCGTTTTTAAAGTGAATGGTTTCTAGGAAATATGGCGTTGTTTTTGGGTTGTGATCAGTTGATTGTGCAGAGACGTCTCTCTTATAGGATGTTTTTGGCGTGTAGTTTAGGCGGGATTTTATTTTATAATAAATGATATTAATAAAGTAGCCGTCTTTTCAGTTACTGTGTATTTTTACTGTTTTTGTTCAGTTTTATATGATTTTTTTTGTATAGTCTTTCCATCTCCCAAGTTTGGCGTTTTTGAATTGCTTTAAGTAGTTTTTGGCATTTTTTTTTTCATTTTTAGCTTTTATTAATACTTCTGCAAATTACTTTTATTATAGTTTTGGAGTTTTTGGCGTTTTACTGCATTTTATGGCGTTTCACATGCATTATGATTGTTTGGCGTTTTATTAATATAATGGATTTTTTTATTCTAAGTTGAAAAATACATAACAAACAACAGAAAAAGAAAATTAAAAAAATAAAAATAGAAACAATTCATCTTCCAAATCTTCACTGTCATCAGTCTTTTTCTTCTTTGAAACATGTTCACCGGCGGTTTGGCTTTGTCATGCTTGTGTTTCTGTGGCCGTTTGGAAAGACAAAATGACATAAGTTTTTTCTTTGAATGTGTATCTTCAAACAACTCATTAGTGTCATTCGTCTTTTCATGTCATTATAATATTCATCAATAACAAAACTCAAAAAATGACATAAGTCTAACCCCAACATTTTTTTGTTTAAGATTTGTCCATCTCATGCAGCAAAATGTTATTTGAGTCACAGCACCACAGGGAAGAATGCATTCTCCGTAACTTGGCGTTGAACAATATTGAATATACAAGAATCGATATTTGCCATTTTTGGCGTTTTACTGAGGAAATGGTGTATCTGAAAAAAAAAACGTCAATTTTTGGGAATCTTTGATATTTGAGTGTTTTGGCGTTTTCTAGGTGTGTTTTATGTTTTGGGGATTTTGGCGTTTGTAAGATGAATGGTATATAGTAGAAAATATGGGGTTTCAGGTTCTGGGGGTGTGTTTTTATGTCTGGTATGTTTTTGTTTATATAGGGATGTGTTTTGGTCCGTAATGGCGTTTTATTCATTAGTTGGCGTTTTGGTATAGAAGTGTAAAGACATTTTTACCCTTAATGAAGCGCGTCCACTTAATAGAATTCGTGTTATTTACAAAAACGCCACCGCGCCAATCTAGTCCATAGATTTTTTTGGTCGGACGATCCATAAGCGTTCTCACCGTTCTCACACTTTCCACCGTTCTCTCTAAATCATGACCCTATATATATATAGGGTCATGATTTAGAGAGAACGGTGGAAAGTGTGAGAACGGTGAGAACGATTTTGGTGGTGACATGTGGCATGGATGCTAAATTACACTAAGGGGTAACATTGTCAAAAAAACCCACTCACATGACCTGGCTGTTCAAATAAAACGCCATAAAAACACCCAATTCAGAAAAACGCCATGAAAAATACCCAGTTAAAAACGCCATAAAACACCCAGTTCAGAAAAACGCCATGAAAAAACTCAATTGAAAACGCCATAAAACACTCAGTTTAGAAATTCGCCATGAAAATACCTAGTTAAAACGCCATAAGAACACCTAGTTCAGAAAAACATTGTTAGAAATGTAGGCTTAGAAAACAAATGCAGTATGCAAGCAATGCAAAACAGAGCAGCAACAGATGCTTTATTGTTTGATGCGCTAATATAATAGATGCTCTAGTACTAGATGCTCTAATCAGATGCTCTAGTACTAGATGCTATAACAGATGCTCCAATATGTGGCATGCGTTATTATGTGGGATGCGCTATTATGGAGCAAGTTCAGAAAAACGCCATGAAAATACCTAGTCCAAAACGCCATAAAACACTCTGATCAGAAAAACGCCATAAAACCCAGTTAATTTTTTTCGAAAAGTATATCAATAGTATACTCGTTGGAAAAATAAAAAAACGCTAAGTTTTATGGTGTATTTTTTTCGAAAAATAATCACGTATAAAAAAGTTATTGTCGTTTAAATATGATGGGGGAAAATGGCATGAATTAGCATGTGCAAATTTGCTTGGATCTTCCTATTTTACCTCTCCTGGTAGTTCCAAGGCCCCTATTATTTACAAAAATGTCACCGCATCAATCTAAGCCACAAACCACTAAGATCTTGTGTCTGAGAATCGTTCTCACCGTTCTCACACTTTGAGACGTTCTCTCCTGATCCTGGTTCTATATATATATAATGAAAGTGTAAAATATAATATTGCTTAACGTATGAGTGTACACTGTGAAATTACAATCGATGTAAAATTCAAAACCCTAATCACGTATGTTGAAAAACCATAATCGCGCATGTTATACTTATGTAATGAAGCATGTTATAATTATGTAATAAAACATGTTATGGTTTTCAGCATGCGTGATTATGTCTTTTCAACATGCGTGATTAGGGTTTTTAGTTTTACAACGTGCGTAATTTCACAGCGTACACTCGTATGTTAAAGAATATTGTACGTTACCCGGCCTATATTTCTTGTGTGGACCTCACGGGGGTTTCCCCTCTGCTTGGTTTAAGGAAAAACGGGTTTGTAGCTGGACAAGCAGCAAGAAAGGCAGAATCGAAGAAAGTTGATAAGCACGCTAAAGCTTGTGCAGAGAACCAGCATGTTTTTGTCCCTTTCGCCTTTGACACGTTTGGCTCCCAAGTGCCAGAAGCTATCCAACTCCTGACTAAGGTCCAACGGGTCATCCACAACAATTGTTCAGCCTAGGGGGCAGGGTTTTGTCTTTGGCAGATTAGGGTTTGCAATTCAGTAAGGGGTGACGGCGCAGCTTATTGTCCGTCTACCTTCTGTTTTGATGTAATTTGGCAAATATGAATGAAAATGCTTTGACAAAAAAAACAATGAATTTGTAAATTAGAAAAAAAAACTAATAACTTTTATTAGAATTTTTAAATTAGAAAAAACTAATAACTTTTATTATTCAGATACGATTGTAAAAAAGGAGGGGGCGGGGGAGGATTTAATTTCAAGTAATACCAAAGAAAACAATGTAAATTAAACGACAAAAGAATATGAGAAACTAGAATGTTAACTAGAATGGCTAGGAAAATTCATACATTAAACATGTCACACCCCCAAAATCCACCATGCGGAGTACCACCGCTTGGAGGCGTGACGTGACCAGGATCGAGCCACCAATCATATTGAACAATGTAATTAAGTAAATGAAATCAACCACAATACGATTGATGACCAAAGCTAGTTAGCTAAGTTTAGTTTAAACCAGCGGAAGCAAAAACGTAAATCCAAAATATATAAGTCCATAGTTCATAAGTTTAAAGTCCAAAACGCACGTTTAATAAGTTCATAAGGATTTAAATACTACGCACGGAACATAACAGTCCGTACACCACAACGACTCCTTCCTCGTGCAAGCTCCAAGCATTTAGCGACCTGTAAGGCATGTAACAACGAGTCAACAACAAAGTTGAGTGAGTTCACGTTTGGTTGTTTAGTTTTAAGTTGTTTCCGAAAATGTGGTTTGTCTTTCGTTGCCGTAATTGCCGTGGGGGTTACCCCGTAGTTGAAAATAAGATTAACCAGTTCATTCTTTATTACCCAAACCATATCCATGATTAGCGGGGGCTTCCCCATGTGAACTACTAGACGGTATGATATCGACTACTAACGAAAGTAAGTTGTGCCCTAAGTCAATGTCTATCAGCATTGACCCTTTGCCTTAGTCCATTAGTACACTCCCGTCCGGACGACACGGTGTGAGGTTTGTTAAACCTAATAGCGATATTAACTAATGACTCGCTCGCCATCGGCCTTGGCATTTAAGTCGATATAAAATGAGGGATTTATGATAGAGTTTTGTCTAGTAAGTTTTAAGGTTGTTGTCCTACCCGAGGAGGACGAACGTACGTAGTTCTCCCAAAGAGAATACGCAGGATTAATATTGGCATCCTACCCAAGGAGGATGGCCATACATATCCTACCTAAGTAAGATATGTAGATTCCGTTTTAATTCTTTAACCCATTCCCAAACCACCGGAAATCCCATGCCTTAGAAAGTGTGTGAACTCACCTCGGTTTGCTCAGTTAGATTCTCAAATATAGCTAACAGTCAAGGTCGGTCAATCACGTCCTAATATGATTACCAGTTAGTCATTTAGTGGTTTTCAAATAGAGCACAAAGTTCCTACACGTATCTATCACGTAACATGCATTACTTTAACGGTTTATGCTCATGTAACCTCCCCATCTATTCCCATTCACAAATAAACATACGACATTGCACATAACACTTTTATCGACACATAACATGTTAAATAATTCACAGATAGCATACTCGACATTTAGACACACAAATTACTACTTATGTCATTTCAACTTAAATATCCAAAACTGGGCTGTTTTCGAGCATTTTAATAAAATAGTTATCTTATTTTAGAAATTCCCAACTTTTTACAGAAGGTGCCAAACGATCCAAATATTATTGTGTAGAAATCTCGGGATCTAAATCATCACTAAATTTTTACTAAAAATCATTTTCCGGACTGCACTCAGATTTATCTTTTTCTGACTGCAGTCTACGGAATAATTCATTAAAAATTCATTGTAAGTCAGATTGACGTAATTCTAGTGGGACAATTACTATGACATTAGTGTCCATCTACAGTACCAATTTCATGATCTAATTCTACACAAGTTATGACAGAAAACAGAATGCATATTTTCAGCAGTAAAAATGCAACTCTAGCTGCTGTTACAAAATGACACTTTAAAAATAGTAAACGAAGTCCAAAAATTATGATTCCAGTGCCATTAGAACCGTATTTCATAATACATAACTCTAGACTTCAGAAAATCAGTTTTTCGTTAAGTTACGGTCTGGTTACAGCCAACTGAAGTTGGCTATAAAAAACCAAACAGCCTACTGTTTCAGCTTTTATCTTTTTAACTTGTGTTCGATTGATTCCGTTAACATGTTTAGTGATCACAACGACATCAAACATCAATATTACAAGTAGATCAGCAAGTAATCAGTAACATAATCAAGACAACTTCAGTTTATCATCACTTCATTACGTTTCATCAATATTTCATTACAAGTTAGTTTATATGCAAGACTTTGTTCATGGTTCTTTAGTGTTCATGGATTTTCATCATCAAACAACTATTAACCACTCTAATAACAGGAAAAATGAACGGATCTAAGTTCTTACCACTAGTTCAAGACTAGGGAAGTTCGAGTGAAGAAATGTGGTGGTTAATAGCGAATAGAGAAGGTCCTTACACTTCCGAACGCACCGAGCTTCGTTGTAGGACCTCTTGCACCTTTGGGTGAGTGTAGATTGCTTGAAAGATGATGTGAGGGTGGTGGTATGGTGGTGGTTTTTGGCTGCCGAAACAAAGGAAGAAGGAGAAGGGAGAGAAGTGGTGTTGAATGTGTGGATGGTGAAATGAGGCTTATGCTCACAAGACTACTCTTATAACCATTTCATGTGTTCATCCATTGTGTAAAGTGTCATAGATGGGGGAACATGATCCAATATAATAATCAAATAAAATCTATGGTGGGGCCACCATGTTGGACGGTCATAGGTTGGGGGGGGGGGGTCTAGATGTAGGTTGTAACTAGTTAGTTTAATCATAGTTGAAATCTAAGTGTATTGGTTAGGGTATTAGTTACTAGATATTTATGTAATGTGTGTTATGATATTCGGGGACCATAACTAATTCAGAAAAATAAAAACAATGTCTCTGGTAATATTTTAGTGTTTCGGGTAATGTCCGGTTGTTCGGTTTGATACTGTTCCGTTAAAGTGCTTAATTAATCCGTAAAGTGTTATACATATATATTTTTGTAACGTTTTTAATTTTCAACACTCAGGAAAGCATAACGGACTATTTAGTGACTTTTCTGTACACTATTAGTATGTTAACAAGTACATGTAAGTATAACACAGTAATCAGAGAGCAGTTAAGTAATTCCACACAGTCGTCAAGCACTTTAATTATCAATAATAAATTGTACAGAATACATGGAATTTTGAGGGTTGTCACATTCTCCCCCTGTTAAGAAAATTTCGTCCCGAAATTTAGCACGTGGTTACTGGAGAAGCTAGTTATGTTTCGTTGGTTTCCTGGTTTTCCTGGGGTGTCACATCATCCCCCGGTTGATTTGGAATTTCGTCCCGAAATTCTGCAGTAGCTTCAGTCTCAGTAGTGTTTGCACTTTTCTTAAACAGCTGGGCATACTTGAGTTTCATTTGGTCTTCTCGTTCCCAGGTGTACTCTGGGCCACGACGGGAATCCCAACGAACTCGGACAAGAGGTATCCTGGTGCGCTTGAGAATTTTAACATCTCGATCCGTAATCTCTACTGGTTCTTCGACGAATCGCAGTTGGTCATCGATAGTGAGCTCCTTTAAGGGAACTATGAGGGTCTCATCTGACAGACACTTCTTCAGATTTGACACCTGGAATACGTTGTGAACTCCGCTGAGTTCTTCAGGTAGATTCAACCTGTAGGCCACCTCGCCAATCTTCTCGATGATTTTAAAGGGTCCAACGTATCGCGGGTTGAGTTTGCCTCATTTGCCAAAACGAACTACACCTTTCCAAGGTGAGACTTTGAGTAGCACTCGATCCCCAACCTGGAACTCGAGTGGCTTTCTTCGCTTATCAGCATAGCTTTTCTGACGGTCACGAGCCGCCGCCATTCGTTGTCGTATCTGAGCAATTTTCTCGGTTGTATATAGTACGAGTTCTGGGCCAGTGATTTGGCTGTCACCAACTTCTGCCCAACAAAGAGGGGAACGGCATTTCCGTCCATACAATGCCTCGAACGGAGCGGCCTGGATGCTGGTGTGGTAACTGTTGTTATATGAAAATTCCACTAACGGGAGATGCTTTTCCCAGCCGTTACCAAAATCGATTACACATGCCCTAAGCATGTCTTCAAGGGTCTGGATGGTGCGTTCAGATTGCCCATCCGTCTGTGGGTGATAAGCGGTGCTTATATCTAAACGTGAGCCAAAAGACTTGTGCATAGCTTGCCACAATTCAGAGGTAAAACGCGCGTCACGATCAAAAATGATGGAGGTTGGCACTCCGTGCCTTGATACCACTTCCTTTAGGTAGATGTCTGCTAGGGTAGAAAACTTATCCGTTTCTTTGATAGGCAGAAAATGTGCAGACTTGGTCAGTCGATCCACGATCACCCAAATGGTATCATTTCTGCGTTGAGATCTGGGTAGGCTAGTAACGAAATCCATGGAAATTTGCTCCCATTTCCATTTCGGAATCTCTGGTTGTTGAAGTGGGCCTGATGGTTTCTGGTATTCGACCTTGACCCTAGCACAAGTCAAGCATTTACTGACGTAGGTTGCTATGCTAGCTTTCATACCAGGCCACCAGTATGTCGTCTTCAGGTCGTGGTACATCTTATCCGAACCAGGATGTACTAAATAACGAGACTTATGTGCTTCATCCATCACAAGCTTGCGTAAGTCTCCATACAGTGGAACCCAGATGCGTCCGTTAACATAGTAGGCGTCGTTTTCCTTTTGTTCTAGCCGTTGCCTCGATCCTCGTAAGGATTCAGCCCTGATGTTCTCTGCTTTCAATGCTTCAACCTGAGCATCGCGAATCTGAGCGGGGAGGTTAGATTGGATGGTAAGCTGTAACGCACGTACACGCTTAGGTATAGTATCCTTTCGACTGAGGGCGTCGGCCACAACATTGGCTTTGCCCGGATGATACTTGATCGCACACTCGTAATCATTCAAGAGTTCGACCCATTGGCACTGTCGCATATTCAATTCCTTTTACTTGAAGATGTGCTCGAGACTCATGTGATCGGTGTAAATGGTGCACTTGGTACCGTACAGGTAATATCTCCATATCTTAAGCGCGAAAACAACGGCTCCCAGTTCCAGATCGTGGGTAGTGTAGTTCCTTTCGTGAACTTTAAGTTGACGTGATGCGTAGGAAATGACCTTGTCACGTTGCATCAACACACAACCAAGTCCGTGGATGGAAGCGTCGCAGTAAACCACAAAATGATCTGTGCCTTCGGGCAATGAGAGGATAGGTGCGCTACAAAGTCTATCTTTCAAGTGCTGAAATGCGGACTCCTGTGCGTCACCCCAACGATAGGTGACACTCTTCTGAGTCAATGAAGTGAGGTTGCGCAATCTTGGAGAAATCCTTGATGAATCTTCTGTAATATCCGGCCAAACCCAAGAATTGGCGGATTTCTATTGGTGTACGGGGTGCAGGCCAGTTCTTGATCGAGTCAACCTTGGATGGATCTACATGAATCCCATCCTTGTTTACTACATGGCCTAGAAATTGGACTTCGCGAAGCCAGAAGTCACATTTCGAAAACTTGGCATACAACTGCTCTTTTCGTAGAAGTTCCAGAATAAGCCTCAGATGTTACTCGTGTTCCTCCTGACTCTTAGAATAGATCAGGATGTCATCGATGAACACTATGACAAACTTATCCAGGTAAGGCTTGCACACTCGGTTCATGAGATCCATGAAGACCGCAGGTGCATTCGTTAATCCGAAGGGCATAACCAGAAACTCGTAATGGTTGTAACGAGTTCTGAACGCTGTTTTGGAGACGTCTTCCTCTCGGACTCTCAACTGATGGTAGCCCGATATCAAATCAATCTTAGAGTAATAACTCGACCCTTGCAACTGGTCGAACAAATCATCAATGCGTGGAAGAGGATAACGATTCTTCACGGTCACCTTGTTGAGTTCGCGATAGTCGATACACATTCTGAAGGTACCGTCCTTCTTCTTCACGAATAACATTGGAGCTCCCCAAGGCGAAGAGCTAGGACGTATGAAACCCTTTTCCAAGAGTTCTTGTAGTTGCGTGGACAGTTCTTCAAGCTCTGATGGGGCTAGACGATAGGGTGCTCGAGCTATGGGCGCTGCTCCAGGAGCTAGCACGATTTGAAACTCGACTTGGCGATGAGGCGGAAGACCAGGTAATTCCTCAGGAAATACCTCAAGGAAGTCGCGCACAATAGGAATGTCTTCTATCTTCCTTTCTTCCGAGGATGAATCAAAAACGAGGGCTAGGATAGCGATGTGGCCCTTTCGCAAACACTTCTGGGCCTTAAGGAAAGAGATGATGCCTACAACAGCACCACTCTTGTCGCCACGAATCATGAGGGGTTCTTTATCAGGACGAGGAATACGGACGATTTTCTCCTTGCAAATAATCTCCGCTTGGTGTCGAGATAACCAATCCATCCCAATGACAACGTCAAAACTACCCAGAACCATAGGAATGAGGTCGATAGAGGTTACAACCCTTAACTACGTGTGTGCCCTTAAGACTTTCATCATTAGCTAGTTCTACAACATGTTTGGTGTTTTAAAGATAATGGGGTACGCTTAGGCACCTGACTAACTCTTAGGAACTCATATCTAACATCTGTACCCGAATTAACTAAAATAGAAACAAGGAAATTGTCTGGTAGGAACTTACCCGCCACAACGTTGGGGTTGTTTCCTTCTTCCTCTTGTCCATTCAGGAACTCATGCTTACCAGTCCTGCGGTTATCCTTATTGTCTCCGTTATTGTTCCCGTTGCCCTGGTTGCCGCTGTTGTCACGATTCTGTCTCATCTGCGGACAGTTCCTCTTGAAGTGACTCTCAGCACCGCACTGGTAACATTTCTCATTACCCTGCCGGTGTTGCCGTTGGTTCCGGTTTGCAGGATATGGGCTCCTACAGTCTCTAGCCATATGTCCCAACTTCTTGCACCGATGACAACACGATTCCGCACATGACCCGCTGTGGTGTCGTTGGCACTTGTGGCATCTCGGTTTATTCCCTAGGTATCCCCCGTGATTTTGGTAGTTCAGCCCGAGTTTCCTGTGCGGTTCCCGTCGTATAGAGCTAGGACCCTCACCTTGGTGATCACCCCAAATACACTTGTTACTAAAAAGAGCATCTGCATTGGAAGAGCTACGCTTGGGCAACTTGCCCTCTTCCACCGCCTGATCGGTGAGTTGGTGCGCCAAACGAATGACTTGCTGGATTGTGGGAAGGTTGGCCGCACTCACAGACCCTTGGATTTCCGGGACTAAGCCTCTGAGGTATAGCTTGATTCGTCTAGATATGGGTTGTGACACGTTAGGACATAAGGCAGCCAAGTCGTTGGACCTCTTTGTATACCCCTCAATCTCTGATCCTTCCATCTTCAAACCATAATACTCTATTTCCAGTTCCAAAATGTCGTCCAGGTGGCAGAATTCTTCCTTAATCCAATCCTTGAAGTCGCTCCAGAGGATGGCATTCGCGTCTGCCAACCTGAGCATCTGAACTTGTGCGTTCCACCAAGAATACGCTTTCCCTTGCAACATGCCAGTAGCGTACTCTACTCGTTTGCTGGCAGGGCTTTCACTTTCTTCGAATGTATATTCGATTCTTCGGATCCAGTGTAGAAGGCTGATTTCCCCTCCAGTGCCATCGAAAGTGGGGGGTTTGCATTCTAGGAACGCCTTGAAGGTGCCCATGTGTGTTTGAGGGTGCACGGGTTGACTCCCTGATTGGATTGCTAAGGCTTCAGCAATCCGTTCGTTAATCAAGGCCGTCAGTTGACCCTGGGTCAAGTCGAGACGTCCACTCATGATCTTCACATCGAAGGAACACACGTAAGAAAGGTGTCGAAATGTGCGTAAGTGTGGAGTGACAAAAGAGAGTAAGCACACAAGGTTCAAATAGCAGTTATCACATTAACTAATGCATACCATGAACAATGTACCATGTAACTAACAAGTAGGTAATATAAACATAAACCATATCACCTAGGATGTTGAGTCTTGCACGTGGAGCGAAGCGTCGTTGTGGATCGTTGAGCACTGTACAGGTTATAGTCTGGTTTTATCAAAAAGCTTTTCCCCTTTTTAAAACCAAGTTCACTATAACCAATGGCTCTGATACAAATCTGTCACACCCCCAAAATCCACCATGCGGAGTACCACCGCTTGGAGGCGTGACGTGACCAGGATCGAGCCACCAATCATATTGAACAATGTAATTAAGTAAATGAAATCAACCACAATACGATTGATGACTAAAGCTAGTTAGCTAAGTTTAGTTTAAACCAGCGGAAGCATAAACGTAAATCCAAAATATATAAGCCCATAGTTCATAAGTTTAAAGTCCAAAACGCAAGTTTAATAAGTTCATAAGGATTTAAATACTACGCACGGAACATAACAGTCCGTACACCACAACGACTCCTTCCTCGTGCAAGCTCCAAGCATTTAGCGACCTGTAAGGCATGTAACAACGAGTCAACAACAAAGTTGAGTGAGTTCACGTTTGGCTGTTTAGTTTTAAGTTGTTTCCGAAAATGTGGTTTGTCTTTCGTTGGCGTAATTGCCGTGGGGGTTACCCCATACTATTCATGATTAGTGGGGGCTTCCCCATGTGAACTAATAGACGGTATGATATCGACTACTAACGAAAGTAAGTTGTGCCCTAAGTCAATGTCTATCAGCATTGACCCTTTGCCTTAGTCCATTAGTACACTCCCGTCCGGACGACACGGTGTGAGGTTTGTTAAACCTAATAGCGCTATTAACTAATGACTCGCTCGCCATCGGCCTTGGCATTTAAGTCGATATAAAATGAGGGATTTATGATAGAGTTTTGTCTAGTAAGTTTTAAGGTTATTGTCCTACCCGAGGAGGACGAACGTACGTAGTTCTCCCAAAGAGAATACGCAGGATTAATATTGGCATCCTACCCAAGGAGGATGGCCGTACATATCCTACCTAAGTAAGATATGTAGATTCCGTTTTAATTCTTTAACCCATTCCCAAACCACCGGAAATCCCATGCCTTAGAAAGTGTGTGAACTCACCTCGGTTTGCTCAGTTAGATTCTCAAATATAGCTAACAGTCAAGGTCGGTCAATCACGTCCTAATATGATTACCAGTTAGTCATTTAGTGGTTTTCAAATAGAGCACAAAGTTCCTACACGTATCTATCACGTAACATGCATTACTTTAACGGTTTATGCCCATGTAACCTCCCCATCTATTCCCATTCACAAATAAACATACGACATTGCACATAACACTTTTATCGACACATAACATGTTAAATAATTCACAGATAGCATACTCGACATTTAGACACACAAATTACAACTTATGTCATTTCAACTTAAATATCCAAAACTGGGCTGTTTTCGAGCATTTTAATAAAATAGTTATCTTATTTCAAAAATTCCCAACTTTTTAAAAAAGGTGCTAAACGATCCAAATATTATTGTGTAGAAATCTCGGGATCTAATTCATCACTAATATTTTATTAAAAATCATTTTCCGGACTGCACTCAGATTTATCTTTTTCTGACTGCAGTCTACGGAATAATTCATTAAAAATTCATTGTAAGTCAGATTGACGAAATTCCAGTGGGACAATTACTAAGACATTAGTGTCCATCTACAGTACCAATTTCATGATCTAATTCTACACAGAACTCAAGTTATGATAGAAAAAAATGCATATTTTCAGCAGTAAAAATGCAGCTCTAGCTGCTGTTACAAAATGACACTTTAAAAATAGTAAACGAAGTACAAAAATTACGATTCCAGTGCCATTAGAACCGTATTTCATAATACATAACTCTAGACTTCAGAAAATCAGTTTTTCGTTAAGTTACGATCTGGTTACAGCCAACTGAAATTGGCTGTAAAAAACCAAACAGCCTACTGTTTCAGCTTTTATCTTTTTAACTTGTGTTCGATTGATTCCGTTAACATGTTTAGTGATCACAACGACATCAAACATCAATATTACAAGTAGATCAACAAGTAATCAGTAACATAATCAAGACAACTTCAGTTTATCATCACTTCATTATGTTTCATCAATATTTCATTACAAGTTAGTTTATATGCAAGACTTTGTTCATGGTTCTTTAGTGTTCATGGATTTTCATCATCAAACCACTATTAACCACTCTAATAACATGAAAAATGAACGGATCTAAGTTCTTACCACTAGTTCAAGACTAGGGAAGTTCGAGTGAAGAAATGTGGTGGTTAATAGCGAATAGAGAAGGTCCTTCCACTTCCGAACGCACCGAGCTTCGTTGTAGGACCTCTTGCACCTTTGGGTGAGTGTAGATTGCTTGAAAGATGATGTGAGGGTGGTGGTATGGTGGTGGTTGTTGGCTGCCGAAACAAAGGAAAAGGAGAAGGGAGAGAAGTGGTGTTGAATGTGTGGATGGTGAAATGAGGCTTATGCTCACAAGACTACTCTTATAACCATTTCATGTGTTCATCCATTGTGTAAAGTGTCATAGATGGGGGGAACATGATCCAATATAATAATCAAATAAAATCTATGGTGGGGCCACCATGTTGGACGGTCATAGGTGGGGGGGGGTCTAGATGTAGGTTGTAACTAGTTAGTTTAATCATAGTTGAAATCTAAGTGTATTGGTTAGGGTATTAGTTACTAGATATTTATGTAGTGTGTGTTATGATATTCGGGGACCATAACTAATTCAGAAAAATAAAAACAATGTCTCTGGTAATATTTTAGTGTCCCGGGTAATGTCCGGTTATTCGGTTTGATACTGTTCCATTAAAGTGCTTAATTAATCCGTAAAGTGTCATACATATATATTTTTGTAACATTTTTAATTTTCAACACTCAGGAAAGCATAACGGACTATTTAATGACTTTTCTGTACACTATTAGTATGTTAACAAGTACATGTAAGTATAACACAGTAATCAGAGAGCAGTTAAGTAATTCCACACAGTCGTCAAGCACTTTAATTATCAATAATAAATTGTACGGAATACATGGAATTTTGAGGGTTGTCACAAAACATGCCAACACGAAGGCAGTTTCTTTATTCAATTCGGCTTACGATAATTAACGGTCACGGTGTAATGATTTTTTTAACTAATAATTTGTATCGTTACCAGACATCAAGTCGTTCTGGCGACTGCTCTATCTAATGCATAAACAAACGCCATTCGTTGATTGGACCCAACCATCTACTTTAAGCTCACTTCGCTTGGATCTTAGCGTGCTAACTGCGTGAGGCGTTCAGAAAGTTTAACTAGATTACATTGGGTTCATCAAGAAACTCAGAATATTATTTCTTCCTAGAGTTTTAAAACTTTGAAAAAATTTTGTTAGAAAAAATAATAAATTGATCAAGTTTATTAACAATCTAATATATTTCTGAATGAATTTTTATTAAAAAACGAGAATCAAACAAACAAACAACTAAAATAATTGAATTGAACATACCCATTTCACAAAAGTTTATAAACCAAATCAAATAAAATAATCCATGTTATTTTTAAAAATTGATTTAGCCGAACATGGTTGCTAGATCAATTAACCCTTTAAGAAATAGGGTTGGGTTCATTTCAAAACACTAAATAACTACAGAACTTTCAGAACTTCTAATAAACAATCATGAGTAAACTTTCGTTTTGCTCCCTGTGGTTTAGTCACTTTGACGGTTTTGTCCCAAACTTTTAAAAATAGCCATTTTACGTCCTGATCTATGAAGCCCTTCATGATTTTACTCTCCGCCCTAAACGTCATCCATTTTAAACGTTAAAGCTTATCACGTGCAAAACACCTGATGGGCAATTATGTCTTTTCCCAACCCATATTAATGAATTACCTTTTAAAACCCTAACGTTTAAAATGGATGACGTTTATGGTGGGGAGTAAAATCATGAAGGGCTTCATATATCAGGGAGTAAAATGGCCATTTTTAAAGGTTTGGGGCAAAACCGTTAAAGTGACCAAACTATAGGGAGCAAAATGGAAGTTTACTCAACAATCATTTTACATTTTTTTTTTTTTTGTATTTAGGATCTTTTTATCATCTATTATATGTATTTCTTTGACTACATACATGTTAAAAGTAGTTTACATATGTGTAATAGCCAAATTATATATATGTGTCATAACTAATTACATATATGTAGAAAAAAACCAGTTTACATAGGTGTAATTATAAAATTACATATAAAAAATGATAAAATTACCCTTAACATGTATGTAATCATAAAAATACACATAATAAATGATACAATTATCTTAAACATGAAAATATATAAATAAAAAGACTGTTTATTAGGAGTTCTGCGAGTTCTGTAAATATTTATGGTTCTGAAATGATTCTTACCCTTAAGAAATAAAACATAAAATAAAGAAAAAACTTTAGATACAAAAATTACTTGATTATTTTTTAATTCGAATTCAACAAAACGATTAGAAAATTTATAGCAGAGTGACAAGTAAACAGACAACAAGTTACGTCACAACCTCTTTATGAAATAGAAAACCCGATCTTACCTAAATAAAGCTATGGTTCTTCGACGTCGAGAAATTGTTATTCACGATCCACTACGCTCTATTTAGGAAACCGACAGCTTCGTGGGCCAAGAACCCAAATGTATCAGAAGCAAAGGGAATGAAGATATGTTGATTCTCCGCACAAGCTTTTTTATAATTAGCAACTTTCTGTGATTCTGCTTTCAACACAACCTTGTCCAGTCACGAACTGGTTGTCCCTGAGCCAAACAAGGGGGATACTTCAATAAGGTCCACACAATCGTGTTTCCCACTTGCCCATCCAAACACGAGAACATCCATTGGCCGAAGAGTGAACCTCCTTTCAAGCAGGTGTATTAGGAAATTCACATGAACCTCTTTTTTTGCGGAGATTCATGTCCACTTTAGCATATCACAAAGGACATTACTAACCAAATCATGTATGTATTTAACTCCCAACAACTCCTTTGCAATGAACTGCATGTTCCTCGTAATTGTTCAAAAAAAAGCTTATGGCAAACTAGACAAGGCTCATCAACCAGAAACAAATGAATTACTAAATGGTATTTAAGGAGGACCCGATACTTCCTCGCCAACATGTGTTGGCCTAGGCCTTTAATGGGATAGCAGTCAGAAAATCTTGTGTAGAAGGACCCCTTAGAGAGTCTAACACCGCTTTCTAACGAGGTGATAGGCCAAAGTTAATTTAAATCAAACTTTAAAAAAAATCCCAACACTTGATATTTGTAGCCGTTGAATACTTGAATGTGATCCCCCATTGCAGTTAGAGGTGTACAATAGAACCGGTTACAATAACCGTAAGCGGTTATTAACCTAACCAATTATTTTTATAACCAGTTACTTTTTTAACTAAAAACGGTTTGATGTTTAACCAGTTCATTATTTTTTTAACTCCTTTTGTGGGCCATTTGATTATTCCAGCCCATCTAGACTTTATTAATTGCGCCTCTCTAAAGTTCAGCCCATTTGAACAGCTTTCTGTTGTTACAAAACTACAATACAATTGCGTCTCTGTAATGTAATGTAGTGTTCATTTCATGGATTGTAATGGAATTGGAATGGGAATTCGTGCAGAAATTGAAATTTGATTTGTAAAAAAAAAAAGAAAAAAACAATAATAATTTTAGGTATGTTTATTTTGCAAAATGAAATGAAATTTGGTTGGAATTAGAATGTAGATTCCCTTCCTTATAATGTTGTTCAATTCCAATTCATTTTCTTGTTAAAACCAGTAAAATGAGGAGTGAAATCAACATTGCAATTCCCTCAAGATTTCATTTCATTCTGTGAAACAAACACTACCTAAGACTTAAACACATTTGCTTTCTTTTGTTACAAAACTACAATACATTTCTTGTTAAAACCATCATATGTTTTCCTTTAATTCCTTATTGTAACCCAAAATCATATAAGTAATATGATGGCAATTTTGTATATATTTTAATCTTGTTTTAGCTTCCTTCATAGTTCATCAATTTATTCAATCCTCATTATCGTCTCTTGCAATCAATCTATACCTACAAACAGTGGCGAAGCTTGAGATTTCCGACCGGGGGGTCGAAAACGTATATATTCAAAAATTTCTATAAAATGGGGGGTCGAAAACGTATATACCCAAAAATTTCTATACGAAAACTACATACTCTCCACTACTGAGCGAAAAGTTTGGGGGGTCGGCCGCCCCCTCCCACCCCACTATCCTTCGCCCATGCCTACAAAAACATATAAAACGAAAGAAAGTAGACTCCTAGCTTTGATCCATTGCTCTGTCGACGCGACTTGATGCCTTTTCAACGATTTGTATCGTTACCAGACATCAAGTCGTTCTGACGACCACTTTATCTAATGCATAACCAAATGCCGTTTGTTGATTAGAGCCAACCATCTACTTTAAGCTCACGTCATTTGGATCTTTGTGCGCCGACTGCGTGAGGCGTTTAGAATGTTTAACTAGATAACATATACCTACAAAAACATTTAAAACGAACTAAAGTAGACTCCATTCAACAAATTTTCTAAACAAATTTTTAATATATGTGCTTCAATGCTTATGCAATACTCATTAAGCCGGCTCTGTAACGAATTTCATTATATTTTTATATTTGTCAACAAAATGCAGTAAGCAACAAAAGCCAGACATCAAACGGGGAATGAATGTATGTTACCACTAAAGCACATAAACAATTACATGTTCATCAAGTTCAAATGCTGGTTGCACCCAAATTAAGTTCGTATCAACAAGTTTGTAAGAGAGGATGCATATAACAACAAATTATTGATGAACAATATTAGTGCTAAGGTTGATCAAATAACACAAATTATAGAGTTAAAGGAATGAATAGTAGTTAACATCACAAGTCAATAGGTGGTTTGCCCGAGTGGTTAAGGGGGAAGACTTAAGATCTTCTGCACACAAGTGCGCGTGGGTTCGAACCCCACAGCCACCATTTTTTACTATTTTAGTTAAGTGTTAAAATTAAATTATTTATCTTGTTTGTTTCGAAATAATTAATTATGACATTGGGCTTAGTAGTTTCTCAAGTCTTTTAATTTTAGGAACAATATAAAGTTTGATTTTTTTCCTTTTGAGTCATTCATATACAACCGGCGACCATGGTCGAGCGCGGTGTGTCTAAGAGAGATGGTGAAGGCCGGTGACCGTGGTCAGGCGCGGCTTCAAAAAGAAGTGAGATTCGTAGATCAAAGAAAGAGATCTGGTCAAACCGTGGTTTGATAGGCTGAGATCAGTAGCGGCGGACCGTGGACCGGTGAACGAAAGAAAGAAAAGAAACAAATAGACATCTAGTGACCGTGGTCGTGCAACTGTGTGTCGAACCGAACACCGATGACCGTAGTCAGGCGAGGACTTCGAAAAGAAGTGAGATCCGTAGACCCATAGAGAGCGAAGGGCGGTGATCATGGTCAAGAGGCAACAAAAGAGAGAATATAGATCCGTAGATCTAAGTGATCAAACCGTGGTCTAAGATTGATGGCCACGGTGATTTAGAACGTGAAATAAGAGAAAAAAAAAGAATGATAGGAAATGAACGGGGGCCGGACAGGGCGGCGGCAGTGGCGGCACGCCGCCCTGTCTAGGGTTTTTCTCAAGTGGTGACGGCTAGGGTTTTATTATTTTTGTGTGACGCGGCGGAAACGGTATAGAGCACGGGCTCTGATACCATATAAGAATATGAAAGACTTCATTGATATTATTGATATGTTTGATTACAATATATAGAGATCACAAGGAACTCTAGAGTCTAGAAACCTAATCAAGCCTGTGGGCTTACACTAATAAACCCGAGTCTAAGAATGCAGTCCAATACATATGAATTTTCTTATCTTTCCACAAAGCCTATGTCTTTATTTCTTGTTAGTAAGGAGAAGGTTTCATACATCGAATCTTATCTTTCCATCAAAGCCTATGTCTTTATTTCTAGTTAGTAAGGAGAAGGTTTCATACATCGAATCATTTATCCTATCAAACATGCTTAACCGTTTAAGTTTTTTTTTTTTTTTTTTTTTTTTCATCCACAACCACGACGCCACTTGATACACTTCCGTTTCTTTGTTGTCAAAAAACGAAAGATAGGTTTATGATTGTGATGTTCTTCTTTATTAACCTAAACTTGGACAAAAGGTATGTATGTGTATTGTTTAAGATAACAATAAGAATAGTTAGTAAGTCAATTTTTAATATTTATAGTCCCACTTAATGAGAAAATATCAATGTATTGATAATTATATCAACTTATGCATACAAACTTATTTGGCATTATTTTAACTCGATGATTAGACTAACTTATCGAACTCACAAGATTATATAGTAAAATAAGTTTGAAAACATTATGCATTTGACTTTATTTGGAACTGGTTATTAAAGTTGATGTTGAAAAAGTCAATGTGGGCTGTACAGGGAAATTGCGGATGTGTTTAAGTACCACCGGAGTTGGTGGCTCGATGCAAGAAGTAAAACTTCTAGTAACATAAAGTTACGAAGATCATGGGTTCAAGTCCCATAAATAGTAAAAAATGAAATTTGCCATTAAGAAAAACGGATGTGTGTCGGTTTCAATAAACCCACATTCTCTCATGACGTTTTGCATTTTAACAACAAAAAGAGAGGGTCATTTCATGTTGTTTCCACGTTCAGATTGGCGTCAAAGTCAATACACGAGTCATTTGTGTAAGGGGTTTTTTGAAAACTTGAGAATGGTTAAGTATTGAACTATTAAGAGTTATGAACCATTAAATGCTGAATTAGTAAAAACTCTCAACCACTAAAAGCTAGTATAATGTTTAACTATTTAGAGGCAAATGCCTGACCAATTCAGACTAGAGGTCTTAATCATTCAGACTCAGTATAATATTTAACTATTCAGAGGCAAATGTTTGAACCATTTAGACATTTGCTCACGAAACAAACAGTCTGAATCATTAAGGGGGTGTTTGTTTTTTCTTCTAACATCTTCAAGGAGCGCAAACGTTACCTTGAAGACTGTTTTTTTTTTTAAACAGATCTGAAAATGGCTTCTTTCATCTTTAAAAAACATATACCCTTAAAACATCTTCACAAAACTCATATACCCTTAAAATAGATCAGAACTCAACAAATCTCCAAACCTCCACTTTAACTTCTTCCTCCACCACAACTAGCACCACCATGGCCACCGCCGCCGCGAGCGGTGGTCGGCCCTTCCTCCCTCTTACCGTCCTTTCTCTCTTCTATCTCTTTCTCTCCCTCGACAGCTTCCTCTCTCTCGCTCGAAACAACCACCCGACGCCACCCCCACAGCGTCGCCATCTGTGGGGTTCTGCCACGATTGTCGTGCGCCGCCACCGTCGGTGGTGGCCGGCCGCTTTCTCTCTCCTGCTGCTCTCTCTCTCTTTCCCCGATCTTTCTCACTCTCTCGTCGATCTCTCTCTCTCTCTCTCTCTCTCTCTCTCTCTCTCTCTCTCTCTCTCTCTCTCTCTCTCTCTCTCTCTACAGGTCTTAGATGGGTGCGTGTATAAGGTAGTACAAGACGGGGGGGTGTGTTTGCCGGTGTAGTTGCTCATGAATGTATGATGATTTAGTTTGTGCAGACATTATCTTTTTAAAAAACAAACAGTCTTATGTTTTCAGCTTGTAGAGCTTCAGATCACATCTTCAGTTGCAGACATGAAAACAGATAAAATCAGCTTGCAGACAATTTATGTCTGCAAAAACAAACAGCCCCTAAGTGTTGAATCGGTAAGAAATCTCAACCATTAAAAGCCCCATTAAGAGGTAAACAAATAGCCCTAAGACCACATGGTGTGGAGGGGCTTGAAAGAGGGGCGTTATTTGACACGTGGACGCCACGTCAGCGCGCGTCAAAATGGTGGAAAAAGGGGGTGTGTGAAGTGGCGTGGAAGAGGAGCGTTATTTGACACGTGGCACATAATATTATTATTATTATTATTATTATTATTATTATTATTATTTAATAATTATATATTATGTATTAATTTTTATTAAAAAATAGCATTATTACTAATATAATAATTATCAATAATAAAAAAATTACATAACAAAAAAAAACGATTACTTAATTTAAACTAAAAAAACAAAACATAAAAAAACCGAAACTACGTACGATATTTATCCATTATTTCTTTTTTTAGTTTCTCATATATTTCCCGCTCTTCCCCTTGTAGGTGATCGATCTTCATAGCAAGTAATTTCTTGGATTTCGGCCAAAGCGGGGTTTTTTTTATCACTTGTAGTAGATGATTTTTGGGTCCACTTTTTTTACTTATCTTTTCCTGGTGGCCGTTTGGCTTCAAAATCATCTCGCTTAGGTTGATTCCAAAGTCGGTGCGTGCATCCGAGCGACTAGTGAAGTAACAACTTTTGGACCTTTTGGAGGACGATTGTCCCGCTAAAGGTACTTGGCCCATTTTGGCGAGTTTTTCGCAATGTGCCATCAATGAATATATTTAAAGGTGGCCCCTTTTTTGCCTTCTGGATACAAGGACATCGCACGCGTCAACAAGTCGGTGTCTGTTTCGCTAGTTTTTGGGTTGTTCTTTAGGTTGTTGTAGGTCCCGTTTTTCCGGTGGATCGATAACGTAAACCTATCCTTGTTTATCAAGAACACGGTAACGGGTGCGAAATCCCCGTGACGGTGCAAACCAAACAAAGTGTAAAAGAAGAACACGCGTAACCAAAAGATTCAATATCTATTGATTAGGGATGAGTACAACCCGAAACATATACAAACAATGTTTAGAGAGTTTCACTAAGTCTCACAGGTCTCTCATATGTTTCACACAGAAACTATGAGGGCTATTTATACAAGAACAGACACAGACAATGACGAAACAAAAAAGTCCTCGGCGAAACACACTAAGTCGACGAAACATATTCTGTTTCGTCACTTTCATTACAAAACCATTTGTGTTTCGTCAATACTAGTTTGGCTCAAAACAAAGTCAAAGCCCAAAATAGTTTCGGCCCAAATGTGAAGGTTTCGGCCTATAGCAGTGTGTTTCGTCAAATGAAGATTTTCACCATTTCAACATAAGACAAAAAAGTGACATCATCATGACATCACTAAGGTGATGTCATGGTGATGTGTTGGCGGGAAAAGACGCGGCTCTCCGTGCTTCGCGTGTCAAACTCTGGGGCGCACGACGGAGGAATGTCGTGACGTCGGGCTTGAGCCGGACCTAACCGTGTCGAAACCAAGTCGAACCGAACCGAGTCGAACCGAGCCGAGTCGCGTCCACATAAAGTGTATCAACAAACTCCCCCTTGGACGCTACTCGTGATG
The DNA here is from genome assembly GCF_002127325.2 of Helianthus annuus. NCBI lineage: Eukaryota > Viridiplantae > Streptophyta > Magnoliopsida > Asterales > Asteraceae > Helianthus > Helianthus annuus. The sequence goes on from NC_035443.2 coordinate 168,202,087, forward strand.
GTTCGTCTTCTATGAATGTTCGTCTTCTGTGTCTTTTTATGTCGGAGGATCTTCAAAGTCTTCACGCTTCGTAAGAAGAAAGTGTATCAACAAACTCCCCATTTCATTTAGGAAGTGTGTTAACAAACTCCTCCTTAGAATGAACTCTCCATTGAGTCATGCTTGTGAATCTTTTGAACTTCAATTCTTTAGATCCTTGTGGTGTTGATGAGAGGTTAGCGGCAACTCGATCATGTTTATCTTTTGAGTGCCTTCATGTCGTGTCTTCGTTCCAAAGCTTGTCATCGAACATGTTCTCCTCGCCTTTAGCATCTGCACATGCAAGAAATCTAAACGCATAATGAGAACAACCGCTTGGAATATAGTTTCCATAAACAAACGACACATGAGTGACCATATCTCAATCAACTACCGACCGACAACAGTTTGAAGGTTCAGAAAATGATCAATTTTAATCCTTTAACTTTCAAAACTTGTTAACTTCGACTGTTTATGAAGATGCAATTGTTTTCCGGCTTAAAATCAGGATTTTGGGTAAGATAGACTCGAGTTCCAACATCGGTCAATCAAAAATAAACTAGAAGCAAAATCTTTTTGGATTTTATAAAGTTTATATTAAAACACACCTAAAATCTTTTTGGTATTTTTCATTTTTCAAATGTAAAGACGGAAAACAATAAATAAATATATACAAAGATACAGAAACGAAAGCAGTAAATAAATATTTACAGACATTCTTTTTGCGAGTTTCGAGGGTAAGAGAATCATATCAGTGTACGGTCACGCCAAAACGCTCTTTTTGTTCAATTAGTTAACATTTTAGATAAGCATCCTATAACGATTATCGGTATTGTTGTCCACATAAGCTCAACTTATCAGATGTAATCATGGCGAGGGGATGCGTTAATGTATGATTTATACTTACCGACCGGTGTTCATCCACACACGACACATTCCCGTATCAAGGTATGCACGAGGGTTCATCTTACCGGTGAGTATACCGATTATCATCTGTTTGACCGTATAAAGATGTGAGATTCTCACTTATTTTGATTGAAAACAAGCCCTGTGTGATAGAATCACTTATTGATGAGGAACTTGATTTTCATATGCATGAGGGCACAGAAGCAAGTCCGTGAACAGGTCAGTACTTTCGTACAGCAGAGAGACGAACTTGACTCCCGGATAAATGTGATCTTTTATCACTTATTTGATTGGACATGTGATTGTTGATCACTTATTGAGGTCGAATGCAATATGTACACGTATGTATAGTATCATGGAAGATCTAGACTTACGTCCCCGTTATTTTTCGGTAAAAGATACAACCATGATACTCAGATGATAAGCAGCATAAAGACCGAATATCTCAGAACCTTGGCAATCTCTCAAATGAAATTTCGGTACCAAGACCATATGCCAATGAGTGGTTCCCACCTGGTCTTCAGTCGATTAAGGTTTATATCACTCTGCACACTTTAAAATGATTGTGAGCCTACCGATACATCTTATATAGAGCTGCTTATCGCTTTTCATTTAAGGTTTAGAGAGGTTTAGACAGACCACTGATGTACTATCATATTCTCTTTTTCTCGCCAGGAAACTCATTTTTGTTTTTCTATTGTTTTTGTGTTTTTTGAAATTTTTCGATGTTTTTGAATTTTTAAAATTTGGATTTACTCCCCCTAAAATCAACAAACTAAGATAAATTTTAAAAAGCACAAAGGTATTTACAAAAAATGATTTTCCAATGATGGTTAACTCATGTTTTACCTCAATGCGGTTTACCAAAATTAATTTTAATCAGAAATGATTTATCGAATTTTGGAAAAATCAGTTTGCACGTCGGTAAGCAGTGCGGACCATGACACCATTGACGAGTTTCCATTTGAAACAATCACGTGTGAGGTGATATTCGAGATCAACGTGTCTGGCCAAAGAGTGTTGTACTAGATGATATAATTCATAAAGCAACTTAAATATCGACAAGTATAGAAGAGATTAGAAATTCAAAACCGTATCCTGCAACTGCTTCGTGCATTGCAAGGAATCTGAGTGCTCTCCAAAACTGGATATCCACCCGGTGTGGATTTCAAAGTCGATTTTTGTAGCTACTGAGAAATCTATTGACAGCAACAAGATCATAAACCTCCGGGTCCGGCTGGTCTTCCATATTGCACCAGTGAAGGTCTTTGTCTTTCTCTTGAGAAGAAGTAGTGTGCGGTTGTTCAATCCACGCCAAGGCATCCGCACACTCGGTTGGTTTGTTCAACAAACACATTTTCTTCAATTACACCGCGAAGAAATGTACACTGCACGTTCATCTTGTTGATTTTGAACTTCAGACGTGCTGCAGGTGCGTACATTTTGATTTGAATCTATCCCGGGGACCCGATCAAAGCCTTTAACAATCACATTTAATGAATGATTTTCATTTTGTCGAAGTTGCCAATTTCTTTCAATAGACAATTCTGTTTCCCTTTTTCTTTTTCTCTCCATCAAAGGCAACAATTTCTTCTGTCGCCTATCTTGTGCAAGGACATTCCACTATCAATAATCCTATGACTATCGATAGTTCCTCCTGGAACTTCCTGCACACTCACTCAGAGATTAGTTGGAGAGGGGGACCCAAGCCTTCATAGACTTGGGTTGCCCCTGAGAATCAAGAAATGTAATTTCAATCTCTTGATGATTTGGAAATTTCACGCCCCCCCCCTGAACCTTCACCCATTTTAGGTTTCCAAGCTTGTTTCCGTTTACCAGATTGTGTATTATGTACAATTTCTGGTTTTAATGGTTGTGACAAACTAGATTTCCTTTTAACAGATTTTTCTTCAGGTTTTAAGGCCTTTTCTATTTTCTTAACATTTTGACGTCGTTGTTTCGTTTCTTGTTCTTTAATGGTACGTTTGTCATTCTTGGGTGAAACAGGACGACGTTGTGAGTGACCTTGTTCAGAGGGGGTTCTTTCAACAAAATTTGGTTTGGGCGAGTTTGTGCAGTCTTTAATGATGTGCCCAAAGTTCCCACATTTAAAACACGTTCTCCTTTCAACAAACTTAGGAGAATTTGATCGACTAGCAGATGTCGAACCTGTAGAACCTGAGGTACTTGCTCTTTCATCACACCCGTTTGTGTGTTGGGTGTAATTGTTATCACTATTACGTTTCAAAATCTTGACTTGTTGTACAAAATCGGTGTTTGATTTGTTTTCAAAAGTCTCAATTTTATCCGTACCCTTTGATGCTACAAATTTAACATCTTTTGCTTTCTTCTTGTAACGAGCTCCTTTTGATTCAACCTTAGCCTTTGGCTTTGGAGCTCGTTGTTGTTGTTTACCCTTAAAAGCAATTGGTTGTTGCTTTGTCGGTGATTTTTGGTTTCCAAATTGTTTTCTAATTTCTGATTTTGGAACAGGATCACATTGTGTTACCACAACTCCGGGAATGCTCTTTCCCAAAAATTTATTCGTGTTGTCTTCAAAAACTTTATCAATCAAAGATGGATTGACATTTTTAATTGGAAAATCATTGTCCGAATAAATTTTAGCATCACCGACCAAAGTATACAACACGTTATTGCTCTTAACAGTAAACACACATTCTTTGTCATCCTTGACATTGTTGACAGGATCTATCACTTGCTTGGCAACAGGTTGCACAGTAGGAGTAGGAGGATCACACAGAATATGATTCTCAATTGGAATTTCTACTCCTTTCGTCTCATCAAGTGATTCATCCTGGTCATTCACATCTGATTCATCATCTGAAGAATCATAGTCCTCAATGGTTGGAGGACTTTGATTTGAAGCACATGATGACTTTTCTTTGTTATCAGATGAGCCCTCCGATGAATTGTCCGTTTTGAAACCTAAACCAGTTGTAACATCCTCATAATCGAGAGGTACAGATGGTTCAAAACGAGGCATATCCTCTTCATCGGGCATTTTGGTATAGTTGTGTCTCAAAGGAGGCGGACACGACTTATACCCAACGCCTTTCACATTATCTTTCAATTTTTGAACGTCTATGATGTGATCGAGCACAAATCGGGAGTTAGAATAACTCTCCAACTTTTGCTTGATAGCATCATGCTCGCATTTGGCAATGGCTAACTCCTTTTTGGTTTCCTCAACAATGTTAATATAATCGTTAATACTAACTTGTTTATGATAAACAACTTTGTTCAATTCGGAAACACTTTTCTTTAGGGTTTCAATTACAGATTTAAAATCCTTTTCGTTTCGAGTTAACGCCATGTTTGCCTCTTTGCACTTAGACAATTCAATAACCAAACTTTGATTGTGACTATGAACCGTTTCGGATTCACGTTTCAATTCATCACATTTAAGTTTCATATCAGCACAATCACTACATATGCTAGGAGTTTCAGATTTTACCTGACTTGTAGGAGCTGTGACATTAGCCATGAAGGCAGTCTGAGAAGAGAAAGATCCATCCTCAGTGAGAATCTTCTCCATTTCTTTCGATGTAGCATCAGCTTTCTTGATCAAGTCAGATTTCTTGTTAGCATCTTTCGGCAAATTATCAGCTTCAAAATCCATTCCCTCCTTCACGTCCGATTCTGAACTGTAATCACTCACACCTGAGCTATCTTCATCAGTACTGCCACTGTATCTCGAACTATCATCTTTTCCTGAAGATTCACCATCATTGACATTCTTGACAATTTCAGCATAAAATACAGTTCTTGTTTGATCACCGTTTCCCAACTGTATGGGCGGACCACAATCGACACTTGGATCAAATTGAGGTTGTGTTGTGGAAACTTGGGGTTGTGATGGAACAGGATTATAAGCACTACCCAAATGAGGTCTAGAATAAGCCTGAGCTTGAGCACTCATATGCGCTGGCGGATGATAGGCACTCGGATCGAAAACCGGAGGAGGAGCTGACTGAGGAAACGGAAGAGAACTTGTATTGGACATAAACCCCGTTTGCAGTTTTGGTTGCTGAGCTGCACTGGATCTAGCTAAAGCATCGAAACCTGGAAGGTACATTTCAGTATTTTGAGGAACAAGAGCTCGTTTAGCTTTTCGGATTTCTTCGTCATTCTTGTGTTCCAGCTTCTGAATGAATTCATAGATATTGACAGTATCTAGAGTATCCGTATGCTTTAAAAGCTCAATGAATGGGCTCCACTTTGGAGGTAGAGCATCAGCAAACCGTGCTACCATTTCCTGTTGAGATGTAAGAACACCAAAATAACACATTTCACACATCAAATGATAATAACGAGTACTCGAGTAGTTATATCATTTAGGGTTTCATTCTCTAAGAAATGAAATGATTCGAATTTCTTCTTCAACAGATCCTGGCGTGTCTTTCTAGTAGCTGCATATCCTTCTCCTCTCGCTACCAAAAGATTCTGTATGTTTTGATTTTGATTCGACACCAAAGCCCATTGACTTGCACTTATGGATGGTTGAGGAATCATATTTCTTGCCCACGTGACTGCGGAAGTTTGATCTTGACTTGGTTGTAGGTCCATACTCCAATCCCAAGGGCTAGAACAACTCATATTTGATGTATGTAAGTGAAAACTGGTGAAAGGCCCTTGGATTTCGTTGAAATGGATAAGGTAATTTCAGCTACAAGGTGTTTTCGGCTGATGGCCCAAAACAAAACAAAGACAAGTGATTTCGGCCCAGGTGGGAGTTCGGCCCAGAAGCTGATTTCGGCAATAAGGGTGATTTCAGTAACAGGGACTTGATTTGGGCCCAGATGTGGTTTTTGGCCCAGATGTGAATTAGGGAATAGGGCCAAGATGAAGTGATTTCGTGGTTGATGTTGTTGACCAAATGACCAGGAGACAATTTAGATATTTTAGCAAATCCTTATCTCTTATCTTCTGACATAGTGGTTATTTTTGTCAAACACTCAAACATACTTTCGGCCACTTTATCTGATTTCGAAGCTTGTTATTTTCAACAAGCATCATTACACTTGTACATAATAGTCAATACACTTGCAATTTAATATTGATAAACACAATAACAACTTCACCAGTAATTCAAAAAATGATCAAACACAATAATTTTTGAAGAACAAGCATGATCAATATGAAGATCCTGATGAACACTTTGAATATTCCGAGTTAAAATATCACCGGACAAATTTTCCGAACACGAGTTTTGCAAAGAACTTCAATAAAAACCTTAAACTAACATGTTTGCATAAGATAATAACAAGGTTTTGTATGAATTAATAAGCAAAACAACAAGGATTTCACTGATTTAAAAGACTTTTTCCAGAAAATATATAATTTTTTTTAAAGAACAAAATCTAAAAAATCACTAAAAACCACTTGATAAAAACCCAAACTTGTTTGGTTTTAAACAAGGATTAGAGCCAATGCTCTGATACCAATTGTAGGTCCCGTTTTTCCGGTGGATCGATAACGTAAACCTATCCTTGTTTATCAAGAACACGGTAACGGGTGCGGAATCCCCGTGACGGTGCAAACCAAACAAAGTGTAAAAGAAGAACACGCGTAACCAAAAGATTCAATATCTATTGATTAGGGATGAGTACAACCCGAAACATATACAAACAATGTTTAGAGAGTTTCACTAAGTCTCACAGGTCTCTCATATGTTTCACACAGAAACTATGAGGGCTATTTATACAAGAACAGATACAGACAATGACGAAACAAAAAAGTCCTCGGCGAAACACACTAAGTCGACGAAACACATTCTGTTTCGTCACTTTCATTACAAAACCATTTGTGTTTCGTCAATACTAGTTTGGCCCAAAACAAAGTCAAAGCCCAAAATAGTTTCGGCCCAAATGTGAAGGTTTCGGCCTATAGCAGTGTGTTTCGTCAAATGAAGATTTTCACCATTTCAACATAAGACAAAAAAGTGACATCATCATGACATCACTAAGGTGATGTCATGGTGATGTGTTGGCAGGAAAAGCCGCGGCTCTCCGTGTTTCACGTGTCGAACTCTGGGGCGCACGACGGAGGAATGTCGTGACGTCGGGCTTGAGCCGGACCTAACCGTGTCGAAACCAAGTCGAACCAAACCGAGTCGAACCGAGTCGCGTCCACATAAAGTGTATCAACAGTTGTTGTAGTGGCCGCTAAAAGCGATCATGGCCGTGTTTATTTCACGCCACTTAAACGAGAGACTATTATTTTTCCGATAGAAATCTCGTCCCAAAGTTTTCTAGAAAAATGTCACGACCCCCGACCCACCCTGGACGGAATCGGGAGCCGCGAGCAGTCCAGTGGTACCCGTGGTATCTGATTTATGCGGCAGCGGAAGTCTTTTATTACAGGATCTTTTCACCGTAAAAATGCACGTTTAATATATTATACAAAGTTTTAGGGATAAATTCCTATAATTTACAATAAGTTGATTTCACCCAGAAATCATTATTTTCCAAAACATGTTTTATTTATTTATTCACAATGAGCCACTTCTCTGAGCTTGTAGTGCTTTACTGCACTTTTCCTGGATCACACAGATCACCTGAAACATGTTTGAAAAAGGTTTTGTCAGCGGGGAAATACTGAGTGAATCATTCTGTTTTCTAAAACGACCCGTTAGTTATAAATTACAGTATCAAGGGGAATTACAATGTTTCTGATATCAAACCAACTACCCACAGTATTTGTCACTCGACCATCCATTGGCTAGCCCATTTGTCCAATGGTGTCTGTGACTGTGGTCAGATCACCCCTTGGCCATCCGTTTGTCCAAGTGTGACGGGAAATAAGTAATGTATACAAAACCCCACATACCGGCTGTAATATGGTGATTACATAGACTTAATCCCTGTAATTATAACCTTTGAAAATAACTTGGAGTTTTGTAAACTTACTCACAAACTGTGAGAAAACAGTTTTAAAAAGAAGAATGACTCACATTGCAGATTAACGAGCAATAGATATAAGCCTACTGATTAGCCTTGATTAAACCTAATTTAACACAATGCACACACAGGCAGGTTAGTAACTAATACAGCAATTACGTCAATTCACGAGATTAAACCCTCCCAACAATTAATCAGTGCAATACTCGATAATTCAATCGGATTCACAACGAATAACAGAGCATAGTCCGAATTTGAACAGCACTCTAATATTCAAGTCGAAATCACGACAAATAATCAAAGTACAAGCTCAATTGAGCAGCACCTGGACTATCGTTGGATAGTTATAATCGATCGGACGTTGAATCGTAATAGCGATCGAGTTATTACCCTGATTGCGGCAGCACTTCGTGATCGGTGTGTGTTATGAACGATATTCACTATAACTCGATGGTTACAGAGAATTTGGACGTCGAATGAACAGAAAACTTCAAGTGCCAACATCCCCTATTTATATCTGAAAAATGCACTCCCTCGCGCCACGCGAAGGATTTCCTTGCGCGTGTCGCGTGGCGCGAGAGACCCTAGTCTAGCATAGGGTGTGTTCGTGTACAGGTAGCTTGGGTGAGTTGGTTTCGACTAAAAACTTAGCTCCCACGTAAAACTGTTAAGATATTACCAACTAGGGTTTACCCCCCCCCCCTGAGTTTTAGGGGCCCTGATCCTGATTCCGATTGTTATGAAAATTTTAGGGTTTATGCGGAATCACTTGGGTGTTTCAATTAGGGTTTTCTTATTACCTAATTATCATCCTAATTATTGATTTTCGTGACAGTTGTTACATCCTCCCCACCTTAAGAAAAATCTCGTCCTCGAGATTCATTGGAATAAATGAGGATATTTGCGCTTCATTTCTGATTCTAGTTCCCAAGTGTATTCTGGTCCTCTCCTTGAATTCCATTTGACTTTGACCAACACCAGTCGTTTGTGTTTGAGAAATTTGACTTTTCTATCTTCGATCTGTAGTGGTTTCTCTATAAACTTGAACTTTTCGTTCACCTCTACATCTTGAAGAGGTACTACCAGGGATTCGTCTGATAAACATTTCTTGAGATTGGATACATGAAATACATCATGTACTCCAGCTAACTCTTCTGGTAGTTGTAAACGATAAGCTACTGGTCCGATTCGTTGGATCACTGGGAATGGTCCAACATATCTTGGACTCAGTTTTCCTTTCTTACCAAATCGTACGACTCCTTTCCAAGGAGATACTTTCAATAGTACTTTGTCTCCTATCTGGAATTCGAGTGGCTTGCGACGATTGTCTGCATAGCTTTTCTGGCGATCTCTGGCTGTTTTCAATCTCTCCTTGATTTGAGTTATCTTGACTGTAGTTTCTTGTACAATTTCAGGACCTGATAATTGACTTTCTCCGATTTCTGCCCAACCTACTGGAGTTCTGCACTTACGTCCGTACAATGCTTCGAATGGTGCAGCTTCGATGCTTGAATGATAACTATTGTTATAGGAGAATTCAATTAATGGCAAATGGCTATCCCAATAAGCAGTACTTAGATTTAGTCGACTTCCCATTGCTTTCTGAAAACTTGTCCAGAAATGAGATGTAAAACGACTATCTCTATCCGATACAATGGAGAGCGGGACTCCATGTAGGGATACTACTTCGTCCACGTACAGTTGTGCTAACCTTTCCATGTTAAAGGTTTCTTTCATTGGTAAGAAATGAGCTGACTTGGTTAATCGGTCTACGATTACCCAAATCGCATCATTACCTCTTTTGGTTTTGGGTAACTTTGTAACAAAATCCATTGTTATGAGTTCCCATTTCCATACAGGCATTTCTAGCTGTTGTAGTAGTCCTGAGGGTTTCTGGTGTTCAGCTTTAACTTGTGAACAAGTTAAACACTTGGATACGTATTCGGCTATATCCTTTTTCATTCCTATCCACCAGAAATTATTCCTTAAATCTTGGTACATTTTATTGTTTCCTGGGTGCATGGTATATCTAGATTTATGAGCTTCTTCTAAAATCTTATTTCTTAACTCTCCTCGCTTAGGTACCCAAATTCGTTTCTTATGGAATTTCCAAATTCCATCATTTCCTTGTTCTAGTTCTTTTAGGTAACCTTTCATTCCTTCAGCATCATCTTTGATTGCTGTTTTCTGAACTTTTTTTGATTTGTGCCATTAAATCTACTTGTAGATTTAACCTCAGAGCACGGACTCGTTTCTGTTTCTCATGGTACTTACGACTTAAGGCATCTGCAACCACATTTGCCTTTCCTTCGTGATATTGGATATCACAGTCGTAATCGCTTAGCATCTCCATCCATCTTCTTTGCCTCATGTTTAATTCTTTTTGCCCGAATATATATCTTAAACTCTTATGATCTGTATAAACAGTAAACTTACTTCCATACAGATAATGTCTCCATATCTTAAGGGCAAAAATTATGGCTCCTAGTTCTAGGTCATGAGTCGTATAATTTTCTTCGTGCTTTTTCAATTGTCTAGAAGCATACGCAATTACCTTCTTGTGTTGCATTAACACACATCCATAGCCTAATTTTGAAGCATCACAATATACTTCAAAATCTTCTGTTCCCTCGGGTAAAGCTAAGATTGGTGCATTCGTCAATCTATGCTTTAAAATCTTAAAGGCTTCTTCTTGTCTATGTCCCCATTCAAACTTAGCAGCTTTACAGGTTAACTTAGTTAATGGTACGGCTATCTTAGAAAAATCTTTGATAAATCGTCTATAGTATCCAGCTAAGCCTAGAAAACTTCTTATTTCCATAGCTGTTTGTGGAACTTTCCACTTTGTAATTGCTTCTATCTTAGCAGGATCTACATGGATACCTTCATGATTTACCACATGACCTAAGAATTGTACTTCTTGCAGCCAAAATTCACATTTCGAGAATTTGGCATAAAGCCTTTCTTTTCTTAACAAAGTTAAGAGAACGTGTAAGTGTTCACAATGTTCTTTTTGGCTTTTGGAGTAAATAAGTATATCGTCGATGAAAACGATCACAAATTTATCCAAGTATGGTTTACAGATTTGATTCATCATGTCCATGAATGCTGCTGGGGCATTCGTTAATCCAAAGGGCATGACTGTAAACTCATAATGACCATACCTAGTTCTGAAGGCAGTTTTAGGTATGTCTTCTTCTTGTACCTTCAACTGATGATATCCAGATCTTAAATCTATCTTAGAGAAATACTTAGCTCCTTGCAATTGATCAAAAAGATCATCAATCCTAGGTAATGGGTATCGATTCTTAATCGTAACCTTATTCAATTCTCTATAATCGATACACATTCTCATCGATCCATCTTTCTTTTTCACAAACAGTACTGGTGCACCCCAAGGGGATGAACTCGGTTGTATGAATCCCTTGCTTAATAATTCATCTAATTGCTTTTTTAATTCTAGCATTTCGGTAGGTGCTAATCTATATGGTGCTTTGGCTATTGGTGCAGTACCTGGAATTAAATGAATTCTAAATTCTACTTCTCTATCAGGTGGTAATCCAGGTAATTCTTCTGGAAAAACGTCTGGGTATTCTGAGACTATTGGAATATCCTGAAGTTCCTTATCTTTAGTGTTAATGATTACTGAAATCATATACACCATTTCCTGCTTTCTCGAATAGCTTGCCAATTTCATTACTGAGATAAATTTCAGTGGCTTTCGAGGTTTATTTCCAGTAATTACAATTACCTCTCCTGAAGGGGTTTGAATTTCTACTGCATTTTTGTCACATAGGATTCGTGCATGGTTGGCTATTAACCAATCCATTCCTAATACTACATCGAATCCGGCTAAATTCATTGGTAACAAATTTGCAGAAAACTTATGGCCTAATAGTTCTATTTTTCCTTCTTGCCAGATTTTATCTATTTTCACAGAATTTCCTTCTGCGGTTTCAACTGTGAAAATTTGCCTAAGAGTGGTTAAAGGTAACTTGAGAGCTTGACAAAATGAAGTATTAATAAAACTTTGGTTCGCACCAGAGTCAAATAATACTTTTGCAAATACGTCATGTACTAGGAACGTACCAGCTATCACATCTGGAATGAGTTCGGCCTCTTGAGTGGTCAGCTAGAATGCACGTACATTTTTCTTGGTTGCTCCTTCAGCTGGTTTAGCTTTGTTGTCTACTGGTTTAGCTAGCTTAGGACATTCGGATTGAAAATGTCCCCTTTCTCTGCAGTTATAACAAATCCTTGTTTTCTTTCTGCGGTCTTCTTCACGATGTCCTTTTGCCTTGCAAAAATTGCAAACTATATTGCATTGTCCATAATGCTTCTTTTTGCAATTTCTGCAGAAAGGAGGTGATGAGGATTGCCCTGTTCCTCTTTTCTTGATATTACCCATACGAAATCCTTGGGTAATCTTTTGAGCTATTTCTTTCTTACGATCTTCCTCTCTTGTGTGTATCAATTCATCCGTTAGGGTGTTAGCTAATTCTACCGCATCGTCAATGGTACGAGGTCTCGCAGCTTTAACGATGTTTCGGATTTCACTAATTAACCCCCAGATGTAACGGGAAATGAGTACCGGTTCTGGCGAAGCCAGTGTTGGCACCACCCTTGCGTATTCAAAGAATGTCGAAGTATAGCCTCGACAGTCTACACCTAACATACGATGACTCAGGAACTTGTTTGCCATTTGTTCCTTCTCGTATTCGGGACATAATTTTCTTTCGACAAGACTCTTAAATTCTTCCCAATTCATTGCATATTCTACCCTTCTTCCTTTTGCCTGGAGGACCGTGTTCCACCATTCGAGTGCTCCTTCTTTGAACAGATTTGATGCATACATCACTTGATCCTCTTCGGCACATTTGCTTATTGCAATTACTGCCTCGGTTTTCTCTAACCAACGCAGTGTTGAAGTTGCCCCTTCATTACATGCAAATTCTGCGGGTTTGCAAGCAAGAAATTCTTTGTAAGTGCAACCAGGCGTTGCAGCTTTTATTCTCTTAGGGGGTGGGGCCTGTGGATCATGATTGTCATGATTGCCGCCTCCATTTATGCTGTTACTGCCGTTATCTTCTGGAATACGTTTACTAGGAATTAATTGTGGTTCGGCAGGTTTCTGAACAGCAGCCACAATTTCTGGAATAGCATGGGCTATTCCTTGGGCGATAAAGTGCTCAATATCTTGTCGAGTTATATATTGATCTTCTGGTTCTTGCTCAGATTGATTTACTTCATTAATTGGTTCATTGTTAGCGTTTTCCATCTACTAATTAGTAGGAATTTATTAGTGTCTAACTTATTAATAATTTAGCACAGATGAATACATAAATTATTACAATATACAAACATAACCAAAATTGTCGATTTCTCGACTTTCATTTTGTTATTGTATATGGTATATGCCTCCGTACACACCATATCTTACAAGGTTTTATTGCCCATTTTACAGAATCAGTTTTACTATATTAGTTATAATACAGACAAACTTTTTCCAGCCCTTCCTATCTTTTGGTCCATTGGCAGTTTTAGTAACGACGCTCCCTCTCGTCGTACTTCCAAGAGATCTGCTCCCCCATTTCCCGGATCCTATTCCCGGTGCCTATCAGTTCTTCACCAAACTGACGTAACTCAGCTAAATTTTCATAGCTCATTGGCGGATTAGGGATAAGTTCTGGATCAAACTGTGGGAGAAAACTATAGGGACTATTAACTATATTTTGGAATTGCCAGTCATTAGTCCACCATTCCTCCATTTGGCCTAATGGTCGTGTGTGGATTAGTGGGTCTGGAATCATTGGTGCTAGGTTTATGGGAATTTGAGCTGTAACAGGATAAGAGAAGAGATTATCGTTGATAGGCTCTATAACATCACAATTGGCCAGTAGACGATCTATTTCGTCTTGGAATGTGATTTCTCCCGGTTGTTTTGAGCTTTCTCCAATCTCTATTCCCTTTTGCTTAAGATCTATTCCTATTTCCTTTTCTGGTGGTTTCGAACTTTCTCCAGTTTCTATTTCCTTTCCCTTGTTCATGCTCACAGGATTTTCTATTTTAGGAAGTCTCCTAGTGGCTGGTTTCCTACGGCGTACTTTCCTCCACCCTACATATCTTCTCTTCTTTTTAGGTTTGGCTTTTTCCAGCGGAGGAGCTTGGAATTCCACGGGTTCTTCTATGTCAGCAATGTAACCAGTAAAGTCGTGAGAGACTTCGATAGGCACTGGATATAAGTTGAGATTCTGGAATGCTTCCGACATCTCATTCATGCTGCATAGTATATATGCAAAATACAAGATTGTAATGTTAAAACTTTGGAACAAAGTTTAACAAACAAACACTAAAGTTTTATTGCATACTAATTTATACAAAGGATAACAGAAATAAACACACTAGAATTTTATTTATTTACTGGATATTTTGCTTACTAGACCCAACTTATCGGTTATTTAGAGATTGGCATTTTCTGCTACAGTAGCTAGCATATAGAGGTTTGCCCATTTCTTGTCTATTTTATCTTCCCAAGGTGTACTATTACCCAACTCTTGGACTTTTGGGTTAAACCTAACTCTCTTGGTTCGGGGTTTCTTTTTCTCCTGACTCTTTTTAAGTATCGAATCCCTTTTCTCTGGGGAAAGAGGATTTCATAGTTTGCCTTGCGGACAAAGATTCCTTCTTCTAGCTTTACTGGGTTTTTAGAAGAAGATACAATATCTAATTTGTGGTAGATAGCAGACAATTTTTGTTTACCCATACTGTAATTAACAAATAATCAGTTAATACAACAAATAATCACAGAATGATAACTAGTAGGATTAAGTATTTTGTCAAATACTTAATTCCGTAATAGGCTTAAATCAGTGGCTCGATCAGTGGCTCGATAGTTATTAATTATTAGCTCTGATACCACCTTCTGTCACGACCCCCGACCCACCCTGGACGGAATCGGGAGCCGCGAGCAGTCCAGTGGTACCCGTGGTATCTGATTTATGCGGCAGCGGAAGTCTTTTATTACAGGATCTTTTCACCGTAAAAATGCTCGTTTAATATATTATACAAAGTTTTAGGGATAAATTCCCATAATTTACAATAAGTTGATTTCACCCAGAAATCATTATTTTCCAAAACATGTTTTATTTATTTATTCACAATGAGCCACTTCTCTGAGCTTGTAGTGCTTTACTGCACTTTTCCTGGATCACACAGATCACCTGAAACATGTTTGAAAAAGGTTTTGTCAGCGGGGAAATACTGAGTGAATCATTCTGTTTTCTAAAACGACCCGTTAGTTATAAATTACAGTATCAAGGGGAATTACAATGTTTCTGATATCAAACCAACTACCCACAGTATTTGTCACTCGACCATCCATTGGCTAGCCCATTTGTCCAATGGTGTCTGTGACTGTGGTCTGATCACCCCTTGGCCACCCGTTTGTCCAAGTGTGACGGGAAATAAGTAATGTATACAAAACCCCACATACCGGCTGTAATATGGTGATTACATAGACTTAATCCCTGTAATTATAACCTTTGAAAATAACTTGGAGTTTTGTAAACTTACTCACAAACTGTGAGAAAACAGTTTTAAAAAGAAGAATGACTCACATTGCAGATTAACGAGCAATAGATATAAGCCTACTGATTAGCCTTGATTAAACCTAATTTAACACAATGCACACACAGGCAGGTTAGTAACTAATACAGCAATTACGTCAATTCACGAGATTAAACCCTCCCAACAATTAATCAGTGCAATACTCGATAATTCAATCGGATTCACAACGAATAACAGAGCATAGTCCGAATTTGAACAGCACTCTAATATTCAAGTCGAAATCACGACAAATAATCAAAGTACAAGCTCAATTGAGCAGCACCTGGACTATCGTTGGATAGTTATAATCGATCGGACGTTGAATCGTAATAGCGATCGAGTTATTACCCTGATTGCGGCAGCACTTCGTGATCGGTGTGTGTTATGAACGATATTCGCTATAACTCGATGGTTACAGAGAATTTGGACGTCGAATGAACAGAAAACTTCAAGTGCCAACATCCCCTATTTATATCTGAAAAATGCACTCCCTCGCGCCACGCGAAGGATTTCCTTGCGCGTGTCGCGTGGCGCGAGAGACCCTAGTCTAGCATAGGGTGTGTTCGTGTACAGATAGCTTGGGTGAGTTGGTTTCGACTAAAAACTTAGCTCCCACGTAAAACTATTAAGATATTACCAACTAGGGTTTACCCCCCCCCCCCTGAGTTTTAGGGGCCCTGATCCTGATTCCGATTGTTATGAAAATTTTAGGGTTTATGCGGAATCACATGGGTGTTTCAATTAGAGTTTTCTTATTACCTAATTATCATCCTAATTATTGATTTTCGTGACAGTTGTTACAAAAAAGGACGTTAATTCGGTTCAAAAAAGTGTCACTATGTTGGTTGATATCTATCAAAAAAATATACATTTAAAATTAAAAAAAATTATATACTTTATAACCAAAACTGGAATGTATTTTTACAATTAAAAAAAATAAAAATATACCTATAACCGAATTCTCTGAAATCGAAAGCAAGCTTTCGTCAACACCAACTTTTCTTCGTCTGTCCATGGATGTACACAACGATCTTCTTTTGCTTTTTCCTTTTCGGACTCGGTTTTTTTATGGGTTTGTTTTCTTCCCGTAGAGGATGTGGGTGGTGCAGGTTGAGTTTCCGGTAAGGATTCGGGTGTGGGTGGAGTTTGTGATAGAGGAGTGAGTAGTTGTTGTGGAACCTAAAAGATAGGTTGGCAAGAATATGACCGTACGCTAATAAGTGTGCATCCTTAAAAAGTGGTTGCATCGGTTGAGACCCTTGAGGCGGCGAAGCGGTGTTCGGCATTTCGCAGAAACCATATGGGTTGTTCGACTCAAAGTTGCGGTTGTGTTGATGCATTATTTTTATAAAAGTTGTAGAGATTTTATAAAAAAATGAGAGTTGAGAAGGAGTTGGGTAGAGTGAAAAGTTGAAAATAGTAATTTTATATATAGAGGAGGTGAAAAAAAATTGAAATGAAAGATTTTTTTTTTAAGAGTAAAGTCCTTTTTGAGTCCCTGTGGTTTATGCATTTTAACTATTTGAATCTAAAAACTAAACATGTTTTGATTTGAGTCCCTGTGGTTTGTATTTTTAACCATTTGAATCCAAAACGCAAACCTCATCCAAATCATGGACTAAAAGGGTTGGATTCAAAGGGTTAAAAATACAAACCACAGGGACTCAAAGGGGTGGATGAGGCTTCATTTTGGATTCAAATGGTTAAAAATACAAACCATAGGGACTCAAATCAAGACAAGTTTGGTTTTTAGATTCAAATAGTTAAATTGCACAAACCACAGGGACTCAAAAATGACTTTACTCTTTTTTTAAATAATGTCGTTGGGGTCCAACGGCTAGTGGGGAACCCCAATCAAACCACGCCACGTCGACACTCAATTACTCTCAACGCCGACAGGAAATCTCAAACCCACATCACAACACCGGGCCCGATATGGTGTGTGCGGCGTGGAAAGGCAACAACGCCGCTCCACCACGCCCACACCGTGTGGTCTAAGCGATTAAGCCATCGTACATATTCTTGGGGTGCAAAGGAGCACTCTTGATGCTAAACCAACATAAGAAATGTGTTTTCTTCCCTTCATTGTTTAGTTAAACATTTCGGTAAAGATTATCGAGTATTTGCTCGATTCATGAGTCAAAATCATGATTAACAAGAAGGCCAATTGTTTGTTCACGGTTATTCACCAAAAGAAAACATATATTTACATTAATGGGTACGAAACAATGTGTAAATCTTCACCCCAACCCTATCATTCGATAAAATGTATCTCATAAAACACCATCTTATAGGAATGCTATTAGCTATAGGGAGTTATGGACAATGTTTTAAAAATCGGTTCAGCAGCCAACCCGAATGAGGAGAGGGTTTGCTTGAACTCGGCTCATTTATAAATTAAGCGGCTAGGCTTTATTCAAGTCTACATGATCAAGCAAAAAGTCGTGGCTCAAACTCGGTTTGATTGACAACAAAGCAGCTCAATTCAGCTTAAAATATTTATTAAAAACCAAAATATTTTGGGCTAATTTATTTTTTACTTGAGCGTTTGGTTATTCAACCAATTGACTAAATTACTAAAGAAATAAATTAGTATATTTTATGCAAGCCTCTATGTTCCATTAGTAAGAGAAATCTCCATGCTCAAGTGTAGCTCGTTTCATATAATCGACATCTACTCGTTACATTGATTACTAACTAAAATGGTGATTATGCTTCGTTCAACATCTATTAGGTTTTGAGTAACATTATGCACAAAATCCTAACGTAGCCAATAAAAAGTATATTAGGATTAAGAAGATTCTTTTGAAGGGTAAAGATCCTGTACAAATAGTCTTATCGTACAAAACGTAAAAAAGACATGAAAAAGTAAAAAAGAAAAACGCGGTGACATTTTCGTAATTATTTTACTCGTAATTATCCAACAGAATTAAAATTACCCGACAAGATCATTTGTAGACTAATTGAGATGCTCTACAAAATTACTCCACGAGATCAAAATTACCTTACAAGATAAAATTACTCTACAATATCAAAATTACCCTACAAGGTTATTTTACAAAATTACCCTACAATATTATTTGTAGGGTAATTTTGATAATTACTCTATGAGTAAATAATTACGAAAATATCACTGCGTTTTTTTACCTTTTCATGCCTCTCATACGTTTTGTATGATAAGGCTCTTTGTATTTGATCTTTTGCCTACTTTTGAAAACGGATACTCTGTCAGAGTAGGAGACGATCACAGTTCATAGCGAGATGAGTGTCGAGGAAAGCATGAATTGACATTAAGTTATATCCTCATCAACCTAAACACCACCTGAATTATCAAACCCTTAGTTTTCAATAATGTCGCTTCAATGTTTACGCAATACTCCTGATAAGGACATTCCTCCGTCTCATAAACACATTAACATGTCATACATATTCATCAAGTTCATATCAACTATTTCAAAACAAATAATGCATATAACAACAACAAACTGAACAATGTAGGTGCTAAATGATTACATATTTCCATACCAAACTAACAAACTTGCATATGAAAACCACAAGATACTTAAATTGATAAAACAACACATATTATTATAGACCATACATCAAAAAAAAAAATCAGATTTATCATACCAACAAGCTTCGATTTTCAGATGAAACACACGTTGTTCTTTGTTCTCTCTCACGGGGTCGGTGTGAAATAGAGACAAGAGAACAAAATGTTTTGTATATTTGTTTAGAAAATTAGTATCAAATAGGTGGTTTGCCCGAGTGGTTAAGGGGGAAGACTTAAGATCTTCTGCACATAAGTGCGCGTGGGTTCGAACCCCACAGCCACCAAAATTTTATTTTTATTTTGCTTTTTACTCTATAATAACATATAATAAAACACACAAAAAACATATAATAATTTCATGTTCGTTCTACGCTTTTCAGATGACAGGTACGATTTGTTCTTGATTTAGGCAGCTTGACAAAAAAAAGCTTTACATTTCGTTTTGATATCTAGAGTTTTTGTTTTGTTTAAACCACCAATTATTATTTGAATGCTGAGACAGATCTGAATGAGAAAAATAACTTGAATACCATATTATCATTCGATTTATTAAGTTTGATGTTTTTTTTGTCTGTTGTTTCTATTTACTTTTAATTTTATGTTAAGTCATTTGTTTTATGTATGATTATTAGATTCCTAAGTTTACCAAAAGCGTGTGTATCTGAGGCATGTGGTTTGAGAGTAAACTTTTTAATTGGCATTTGAGGATGTGATTTGACACTAATAGCTTATGAAAAGATCTTATTATGGTTTTAATAGAGGGAAGTTGGATTGATTCTTTAGTTGATGTGAGTTATATACCAAACTGATGATTCAAATTGCTTTAACTTCTTTATGTTCTTTTATATAGTGTTTATATTTGAAAAAAAAAAAGCTCTTAGATAGATATTAGTAATTATGATTTATATAGTGTTTAGACAAGAGAACAAAGTACGTATCTGGATTGTTTATTAGATCAATTAGTAAGTCAATCTTCAATATTTATAGTTTCATCTAAGGGCAATATATCAATACACTAATAATTGAGTAAAATTATCATACAGACTCTTCTAAATCTAATAAGTGTACAAAGACACAATAGATCGCAAAACATAACACAATGTCGAAATACAATGTCAAGAAATATAACACAATGTCAACGAAAAAATACACATTAAGTGTCAAAAAAATCACGCAAATATAGAAAAGACACAATGCTAAATAAAAAGATACAATAATACAAATAAAAATTCCAAAATATACAAGCTATAAATCTAAAAGTAAAAACCTAAAATTTCATATCGTAGTGGTCGATTAGACGGTTCTAATTCCGTTTGAATTAGGGTAATTAAAGTCCATTTAATACCCTTCTTATAATTTCTTATTCTTAAAAGACTTTATATTTGATCTATATCAACTTCATGGGTGGACCTAGGTTGTCCCAAGGGAGGCGGGCGCACCCCATGACTTTTTTTCGGTTAGCGTATATGCGTGATGCGCCCCTTATGAAATATTAACACTACACCCCTTGAAATATTAATGCCGCACCCCTTGACAGAAAGAACTTACAGGGAATCACGGAGGAGCTTCAGAAATTGGAATTGGAAAAAGGAGACATAGAAAGAAAGATGATCTTTGAAATGCAATTTAATGCATAAGGCAGTAGTTAGTTGCAGTACATTTGTTTTTGTGGTTAATAAAGTTCCGTGTGCTATTAAAAAAAAGTTAGTTAAAGTATATCAAAACTTGAGTTGGTAATTTCCAATCTAGATTCTAGAGGCACAATTTAAACAAGCACGAGGAAATCATTATTATTATTTTAGTTTTCATATTATTATTCATTAATTTTTACTATGTAAACACCGTGAATATGAATTATATTACTGATATTTTATATTACCCTTTTTACTTTTCTTTACTAATTTGTTTATAATTTACAATTTACACTACTTTCATATCTTCTTTAAAATTAAATACATGCATTTTTAAATTTTGAACGATTTATACCATGCATAAAAACTAAGGATTTTCATAATGATATTAAAATAGAGATGTTATCTTTTTCAAAGAATGTAAACCCATAAGGATATTGTATTTTCTATTAAGCAATTGAACAAAGATTATCGTACTTTTCCTTGATTATATAAAATTTAGTTTGATTATCTTTTTAAGTTTTTATATGATCCGAATCGGTCTAACCTGACCCGAACCGGACCAAAAATATTATTATATAGCAATAAACAAAGAACCCCTGAAAATTTCCGCTCCCCATAAAAAAATTTTCTGAATCCGCCACTGATCAACTTAAATATAATAACTTATTGGTTCATTGGTATAAGTTGACAATTAAACAAGCTTAACGAACTCACAAGGTTACACAATAAAACAATTTTAAACCATTTGACTTCATCATTATTATTATTATTAATTATTATTATTTTATTAATATATTAATATATTAATTATAAAAGTTCAGCTACAGTACATAAAATATCCTATTTTAAAAGGTATTTACAAAAATGTCATTGAGCTTGATTTTGGTTGTTTTTCTAGATAGTTTTAGTTATTGAGCTTCCTTTATACAAAGAATCAAGAATAATTTTTAGCGATTTTGCTTATATGATTATGGAAACAAATTATGGAATAATTTAAAACCAATACCACTCGATATATTTCGTTTTCGAACACATGTAATATTTTAGCATATAAAACCAATACCAAGAAATTCACGACACGTGATTTACATCTCTCATGTTGGCCGTAGAACCGGTTGGTAGGGGACGCTTAATGGTGGCGTACAAAAGTTCTTTTACACAAGACTCATCAAAGCTACCTTGTAAGCTCTTTTACAAAAGTTCTCAAAGCAATCAACTCATTTTTTGTTTGTTTATATAATGAGACTCTGAACCCTCTAAACTTTAAATATTAATTAATGGTGTACGCCACCATTAAGCGTCCCCTACCAACCGGTTCTACGACCAACATGAGAGATGTAAACGTGTCCCAAAGTGAATTAAGTGGTCTAGGGTTTGATCCCAAGACCACCACAATAGATTCTCACCTCCTTACCACTGAGACACTATCATGGAGACATATTATGTCACGGGTATTAAAGGGAGTACATCTTTTTAGATAACACGAGGGGTAAATGTAAATGCGGTATGTGTAATATGTGGAAATCAGGTCGAATTAGCATAACATGTGTTATTATCATGCGACTCCGCCAAAAGAGTATGGGAGCCAGGTGAAATCCTAGTGCAAAATGTCACATATGCAGAGCAATTCAATTGTAGTATAAGAGGATACTACAATCTATTTTATTACAACATTATGGTTTATTTGGAAGGAAAGGGACGAGAGCTCTTTAACGTAACTCAATTCAGCCGAGTTATATTTTGGAGTCGGTCAATGTAAACTTTTCATTTGGATTAGAATTAGAAGAAAAATGCATCTGTTGAATTTGAACTTATGGTGTAAATTTCATTATAATAGTTTGTATTATGCTAGCACTTTTTGGTATAATGTATTTGGTTCCACGATAATTTTATACAACATTCACATGCCCATGGATAAACTCAACAGCCATTTTGAACTTAAATTCCATCCACTTATATTTTAACTTTTGGTAAATTGACAAAACTACCTTGCTACTAAAAAGAGTGATGGTAAAACAAAAATAGAAACCCCCCCCCCCCACCCCGTGGGTCGATCTTGAGCTCAGTTCGGCTTATCAATAGCCCTAGATACAAACATGGGGTATCGTATTTGGGCACATCGAGTACACACTAAAACTTTTAATATACTCATTTCTACAGTAAATGAAATATGGGTTTCATCATGGCACATTGCAACTCGCCAACTGAAGATTTACACAAATGAAAATATGGAACATTGCAAGAAAGGTTGTGATTTTGACACAAATGAAAATATGGAACATTGCAACTCGCCAACTGAAGATTTACACCCATCTAATGGAATTGATTAAGTGAATGCTTTGATCATCTGTAATTCTCTAAATAATGGGTTTAAAAACTATAAGCGGACCAAGACGAGCAATTATGTGCGTATTGGGGTGCCTAAAACTGTATTATAATGGATTTAATTTGTTTCTTATGAAAAGATTAGTGTTAGAGCGCAAGTGTGCACACAGTCCATCCAGCCATTCTCGCATAAAGACGCTCCACGTCAGGCACAAGCAAGAAGCTCGAGAAGAACGGACGGGGAGCGTTTCTCCAGTTCCACGCTGGGTTTGTTATATATCTTTGCTTTCTTACTGGCCAAAAAAACCTATCTTAGAATAAAAATAGAAACTTACTCGAAGTACCTAGTGAGGAACTCGTAACACATAGATCTCGTAATTCGTAAAACCGAGGTCTTAGATACAGTTGAATGGCCTGGTAACGATTAAAGAAACCAAACCGAACACAACTAGATCACATGATGCACAAAGGAATAATATGCATACAATAGTGATTTCTCCATGGCGAACAAGCAAACAAACACAACTTTTAAACATTCTAGAAACAACATAAGACTGCTGTAACTTAACAAAGATTCATAAATCAGGTTATCACATACTCATTTCTACAGGAAATGAGATATGGGTTCCATGGCACAATACTAGCTAGATCACTTAGCAAGCAGAGACTGATGAGCCTGAGCCTGATTCTCTTGGTTCTGTTGATAGTTTAGCGGCCTCCTGAACAGCATGATGTGTGGCTCTGGGCGATGAATGGCATAGTGCACCCATCCTCGACTTTGTTGCACTCCAATTGCACGCCATTCCGACTGTATAAACAAAATCACAATTCACTATCATCACAGCCTCATTCTAAAAGTAACATCTTTTCTGTACATGTTTAGATACAAACTGATAATAATATCTTCAAGTCGTCTAAACAGAACTCTCTTGAAGAGAACTTCTAACCCCACTTCCGAAAATAAAAACACCTTCACACTGTTAGCATCTTAATCATGCACCTAGGATTGTTTTTACATGTTTGCTATCTTAATCGTATACATAGTTTTATACACTAATACACTAGCCAAATTTCTACTTTTATCTAAGGAAAACTACTTTTCTACACTAATACAACAATATTTTAGAACTTTTGGTACTAAGTAGATGATATAAAGTGTTATATTATAGATTTTGTTTGTTTTATTTGAAGAATAGTATACTTTTTCATTACGCACTTTATTTTTGTCAGGCCCTCATTATGCATCTAAGCCCCAAGCGAGGCCTATGCGCCTCGAGTGCGTCGAGTGCGCCTAGCGCCTTTAATAACAATGATAGTATATGAAGCATCCACATCCGATCTAGAGACAAGTAAATCAATCGAAGCTAGAAATTTATCAACAGAATTTTCCTACTGAACTGATTTTGTTAAAACATAATTTCAATTAAAACAACTAATCCTTGACTAAATCCAAATCACTAAAAAGTAATACTGAACTGTTTTTGTTAAAACATAATTTCATTTAAAACAACTAATCCTTGGCTACAAAGTCGACTAATTTTAAACATAATCACTAAATAGTATTACAGTTCCTATAATATCTAACCGAATCGACGAAACTGATCTGGAAATCAAACTAAATCTCTTCCGTAAAAGCAGTTAATTATATCAAATTATCAATACTAATCCAAACCCTAACAAGTGATTATCCAACAACATTCACACATACTAAACCCTAATAACTGATAATCAAACAATATTTACACATACTAAACCCTAACAACGCATCAAAATCAACAATATACCTCAGAAAGAAGCCGATTCTTCGGAAGAAGCTTTGCAACTTCCGGAGGAAGAACAACATGCCTACAAATCACAAATCAAAAGCAATCATCACAATCTATTCAAAATCGTCAAACAAAAACATAAACAGACCGATTAAAACACACAACAACAACAACAATCGAAGTAAATAAAGCAAAAACAAGTGAAAAGTATTACCTGTACTCGAACGTATCGTCAAAATACTTTTCGGAGTACTGGATCTGGCCCATAGTGGAATTGAATTTGCAGAATCTGTTGAAATAGCGGTTGGAACACCTGTGGATTGTGATGAATGAGATAAAGAGTGGAATGGATTAAGGAGAAATGGAAGATTGTAGAAGAAAAAAGAAACCCTAGATACCTGAGTGGGAGCGGAGAAAGGGGGAAGAAGTGGACAAGAAGGTATAATAATGTGACGTAGATATAGTGGGTGAGCAACGGTAGGAAATTTGATTCCGGTTTTTGAAATTTTTGAAAAATTTTGAATTTACCCAACTTTATAAAGCTAAATAATGACGTTACTTGTAAGGCAATAATGATAAGAGTTAACTTTCGATCTTCTTCATGTGGTTTGGTTATTTTAACGGTTTTCTTCAATAGTTTAAAAATAGTCATTTTCTTTCATGATCTTTCGAGTTTGTCGTCAGTTTGCTACCTGGGTCTACTCAGTTAAAACGTTCAATTAAAAGTAGAGGTATTTCGGTAGTTTACTCCCTGGCTCTAACTCAATTAAAACGTTTAGTTAAAAGTCGCGGTAATCGTGGTCGGCAGGTGGTGGTGGATGGTGGTGGCCGGTAGAAAGAATGGTTGGAAAGATGGGGATTAGAAAAGAATTACTTAAATACATGTAAATAAACAAGGTATAGTTTATTTAGGTGAAAAGACTTACATGTCCTTGCTTTTATCTATAAAATTACCAAAATACCCTTCTAGTTAATTGATTTTTTGGATGGAGTTAGAGGCAGTGTTAACGTGCATTAATTATTGTCCATTCATTTTCCCTTTATTTATTATTTGTATCCATTCATTTTCTTTGTATTCATTGCATGTGTATTGGTATCTGTGTATATAAACATGTTATCCTCATATTGTGAGGTATTCCAATTCAATCTATCCACATGGTATAGAGCCAGTCTATCTTTCTTACTTTCTTTTCCCCATATTCCCCCCTCCCCTTCGTCTTCATCACCTGTCCATGGCCTCCCCTTCTGTCCCTACTACTCCTGCACCTATGAACTCAATCATGCACATGATAGCCCTAAAACTCACTCCCACAAATTACCTCTATTGGAAAAACCAAATGCTTCCACTGTTCAATGTGCAAAATCTGAGTGCACATATCAATGGTTCTGATCCACCCAATGTTGAGATCGTTGATGGTGATAAACGCACCCCGAACCTGTTGTATGTTGCATGGCAGGCTGATGATCAAAAAGATGTTATGCTTCTAAATTCTTCCCTCACTGAAGAAGTTTTAGGGGAAGTCATCGGTTTCCCCACTGCATATTCCATTTGGCAGGCACTTGAACAGGCATTTAGCAATACATCCGTTGATCGGATTCAGAATCTGCGCAATCAGCTGCGTCTGATTTCGAAGGGTACCTCTACTGTGGCTGATTTTGGTCGCCGATTCAAACACATCGCGGACCAACTTACTGCCGTCGGCCAACCCGTTGACGATGCTGAGAAATCGCACCTGTTTCTTCGTGGTCTAGGCCCTGGATTCGAGATGTTTTCCACAGCCACTCGCACCGTCAAGCCCCTGCCATCTCTTCGTGATATCATAACACCGTCAAGCACCGTCAAGCCCCTGTCATCTCCAGTTGCTTTTAATGCTAATCGGGGACGTGGTAATCGTAGTGGAGGTCGTGGCTATCGGGGATCTGCGTCTGGTGGTAGGGGTCGTGGTTCTCGTCGACCCCCGCACTGTCAGTTGTGCCTAGAAAATGGTCACTATGCCTCGAATGCCCCCGTTTGTCATCATTTGCTGCCTCAAATTCCTCCACTGTCGAGGATATAGCAAAGGCGTTTCATGCTACTTGTAACATCAACCACTCCACACCTGACTGGTTTGTTGCCGATACCGGCTCCACCGATCATATGGTTCATAATACTCGGCCTTTGCAACACAGTTCTCCCTATGGAGGTGACAATAAAGTAACATTTGGCAGTGGTAACTCTTTATCTATATCTCGTATTGGCCATAAAACTATTTCTCCAAATATACGATTGAACGAGGTTTTAGTAGTACCTCGCATCATGCAAAATCTGTTATCTATTAGCAAATTAACTAGTGACAATAACGTGGATGTTTTGTTTTCCCAACCATATTTTTATATACAGGACCGGGCAACGAAGCAAGTTCTAGCACAAGGAAGGTGTGAAAATGGCCTTTACATTCTCCGGTTTGAGCCGCGTGCATTTTTTGGCGTCTTCAAATAAAGCTTCGTTTGAGTTGTGGCACGCACGATTGGGTCATGTATCTCATGATACGCTTATGTTACTAAATAAAAATGGTTGTTTAACATTTACTTCAGTTTTACCTAAGCCGGTTGTTTGCAACTCTTGTGAATTGTCAAAATCGCACCGCTTACCTTTTATTACTAATGAACAACGTGCATCAAATCCGCTTGACTTGGTCCATTGTGACCTATGGGGTTATTCACTTGTCACCTCTATCGATAACAACCGCTACTATGTTATTTTTGTTGACGATTATTCTCGATTCACCTGGTTTTACCCATTGCAAACAAAGTCTCAGTTTAAAGATGTTTTAATAACTTTCATCAAGTTTGCTCAAACACAGTTTAATCGTAAAATTAAAGTATTTCAAAGTGACGGCGGCACCGAACTTTTAAATCATCGTGTCAAGGAAATATTTGAGGAGAATGGCACCTTTCATCGGGTATCTTGCCCGTACACGCCACAACAAAACGGGCGTGCGGAGAGAAAGCATCGTCATATCGTTGAATCCGGTTTGGCCCTATTGTTCAATAGTCATGTTCCGGCTATCTATTGGGACTATGCCTTCAGCAACGCAGTCTACATTATAAACCGTATCCCTTTGAGACTTTTGGATAACAAATATCCATTTGAGGTGTTATTTCATACCACACCAGCTTATGACAACTTTCGGGTATTTGGGTGTTTGGTTTACCCTTATCTTCAGGATTATTCCGCTCACAAATTGTCCCCTCGGAGCCTGCCATGTATCTTCTTGGGTTATTGTCCGCAATACAAAGGTTATCGTTGTCTTGATCCGACTACAAATCGCACTTACATCACCCGCCATGCAAGGTTTGCCGAGCAATTTTTTCCTTGCCAAGGGGCCACTTCACCCGAACAGTTTGATACCACTTTATGGCACACCTACAACGAGTCCATCCCACTTATGCCAACCACTGTTCATGTACATGCAACACCCATCAAACCCTCCTCACCTCCTATTCCTTGTTGCGATGACCCTCTTCCCACTGCCTCCTCAACTCACCAAATCATACAACCTCCATTGGTCCATGATGCTCCAGGTTCTCCACCACCCTCGCCAACAACCACTTCCACTGACTCGTCTGATGAGTCTACATCTAATACCTCCGATGAAACCCGTTAACTCCATCACCGCCGCCACCTCCTGTTCAGTCGTCTCACCCTATGATTACTCTAGCTAAGGCCGGTATTTTCAAACCTAAACACTACGCAGACTTTGCTTCCACTACTCTCCATTTGGCTTTATTTGCTAGCACAGACCCAAAGGGCTTCAAGTCTGCAAGCAAACATCCACACTGGATTGTTGCCATGCATCATGAATTATTGGCACTTAATAATAACAGTACTTGGACTATTGTTCCCTGTCCAATAACTCAAAATGTTATCGACTCCAAGTGGTTGTTTCGCACCAAATACCGTTCCGATGGGTCAATTGATCGGTATAAGGCTCGTCTTGTGGCTCAGGGGTTCTCACAGTTACCGGGCTTGGATTTCTCCCATACGTTTAGCCCGGTAGTCAAAGCTACCACTATCCGTGTAGTTCTTTCCCTAGCGGTCGTTAACAATTGGGCGCTGCACCAATTAGATGTTAATAATGCGTTCTTACACGGTCGCCTCGGTGAACAGGTTTTCATGGAGCAGCCACCTGGTTTTGCTGATCCTCGATTCCCGGATCATGTTTGTCTATTACGGAAGGCAATTTACGGTCTTCGTCAAGCACCGCGGGCTTGGTTTCAGCGCTTGAGCGACTTCCTACTTCAAAACGGCTATGTGGGCAGTAGAGCAGATCCCTCACTCTTTATTTTCGATCATAATGGTTTCCACTTATACCTACGTGTGTATGTAGACGATCTTATCTTAACTGGTAACGATCAAAACGCTATGACTCGTTTTATTGCCACTTTACATAAACAGTTTGCTATAAAAGATCTTGGTAGGCTTGGATATTTTTTGGGTCTTGAGGCATCTCACATCTCTAATGGCATTTTCCTTTGCCAATCTAAATATGCTACCGACATACTACAACGTGCGGAGATGCTTGATAGTAAACCGGTGTCCATGTCACGTCCCCCGACCCCATCCTGGCCGGAATCGGGAGCCGCGAGCAGTCCAGTGGTACCGGTGATTATTTTGAAAAACATTGCAGCGGAAATTTCACCAGGACCGTGAGTTAGGAAAAATATCAGAGTTTAGAAACAACGGATTTTTTTTACATAGATGGAATAAATTCCATGTTTTACAAATGTAGCTTTTAATAAAAACAATATTTCTTAATCTGATTTAATTAATAAAATAAGCCACTTCTTGAAGTCTTTTAGTGCCGGATCCAATCCTTACTCCAATCTACTGTAATTACCTGAAACGCGTTTTAAAAAGGTTTTGTCAGCGGGAAATACTGAGTGAATCATTCATTTTACTGAAAATGACACATTTATTTTAATACACAGTGTTAAGATCTTTTACGCATGTTTCTGATATCAACCAACTACCCACAGTATTTGTCACTCGACCGGATCTGTGACAGTGGTCATATCACCATTGGCTGCCCCAATGAATGACGTAAATCAATTAAATTAGGTTCGCCCACCTAAAATGAGTTGTTTTGACATGACCAACCATTATATTATATTTGTAAAGCAAATGTAATATATATTATTTGTTTAACATTTTTACTATATGTAAATGGTTACCACTTTCAAATAAATATTATTTTAGTATTTTGTTATACTATGTAAAATAACTTATATTTATTATGTAATATAGATTACAAAATACTACAATGAAGTTATTATATTTACAAAATATTTTAGTATTATGACTTTGTAAAAGAATCATTATTATTTATAACGTTTAAATGAAAGTTGTGAATAAAAGGGGTAAAAGTATTTGTAAAATATTTTATATAATACTGGGTCAATTTTATGTGATTACTTAAATTTTTTTTTTTGAAACTATATAGCGTTGTAAAACAAATGTTGTGGTGACTATTCTTTATGTATTACAATGTTCTTCTAACCCAATGTAGTCGCTGACTACTATATTATTCTTATATGGTTATTTTCTTGCTAGAGTGTTATAGTACATAGTTATCACAAAATATGTGATACATAATTATTTGTATAATTTTATTCGTCCCTCTAATTCTGGTATTGTTTTATAAAAATATGTCTTCTCTTTTTAGTACAAAGTAAAATATTTTTTTATATATAATTAAAATTTACTAAATAGGTATGATGATTTATATATATTAACTAGTTATTATCATGGTTGGATATTGGTTAGTGTTGCCTTGTTTAAGCATAGGTGGCCAGTCCATGCCTAACTAAGGCTAGGCTATTCAATACATGCCCTAGACAATAACCATAGTATAGTATTAACACTATTATTATTATTAATATATTATTACTAATAATAAAATTATTAATAATAGATAACTTAAAATAAAAGTATATCTCTGCATAATTTATATATATATATATATATATATATATATAAGTATAAATTCTTTACTTCAATTATTTAACAAAAAACATTGACTTGATATCAAAGAATTATCGTTTTGCAATAATGCGGTTTATAGTAAAAATCAAATATAACGAAATGATATTTGAGTTTGGATAAAATAATAAATCGGAATGAAGCCCTCCAGTGGTCTTCATAAAGCAAGCGAATCATATGCGCAACAAACAGAGCGTATGTAACGTGTGGATTTACCAAGAAATGAAATATATCAATATTCGCTACTATGAAAGAAATTTTCATGATATGATAATTATTAGAGGAAGTAGAAATGCGAAAGTCAACTTATTATATGTAGAAGTCAGAATTTTAATGAAAAGAAATATAAACTTTATCTGGAATTTCGTGTGATAACTGTTGTTAAGTGACATTACCAGTAA
Organism: Helianthus annuus; assembly: GCF_002127325.2. Lineage (NCBI taxonomy): Eukaryota > Viridiplantae > Streptophyta > Magnoliopsida > Asterales > Asteraceae > Helianthus > Helianthus annuus. Next base: position 168,233,237 of record NC_035443.2, read on the forward strand.
ATGTATGTTGAATAAAATAAAATAGGGAATTTGCAAAGGTATATGATTCCTTTTGCAATGATAATAATTATGACTCTGATTATACTGTGCACCGATAATTGTAAAATCTTGTTACAACGTACCTCAGCGAGATTTTGATCGTTTGTAAGATCAGGTAGCAAAGTGCCGCTTTTTGATTTAGGAGTTCTTTTACTGATGGAATTAGTATTGGTGTCATCGTGCCTAATTTATATTTTCCAAAGGTCTTGCCTTGGAAGTCGTGTGTGATAAACTTCGACGTTCGTGGATATATATAATTTAAGTTTCATGTGTTTTCTTGTGCATTAGCACAACTTTAGATGTTTCTTACTTGCGTTAATAGTTTATGATATTGGTAATTCTTATATTTTTGATGGTGTTCCAATTTATAGAGTTTCCATTGTTTATTTTGTCACACGAATTACGAAACAAATGATCAAACGAAATAATGTTTGATATCGGAAAAGAGATTCATAATAAAGAAATCTAGACACATATTCTTGTGTTTTATTCCTAATCGACTTTTGGAATTCCTTATAGATATACATATCTATATAATTATATACATGCTGTAACATACCTTCTATAAGATCAATGTATTTAGCAGATTCATATTTCCAAAAGCAAGTCAAATATCTGGTCATGATTTTATTTAGGGAAATCTTGTCACTAATTTGACATATTATTTACCCCGTCTTATCCGGTTCGCGTCGGAGAGGTAACTTCAGTATATCCAGACAAGCTGGAGAGTCTGCTACTCTATACCCAGGTTTGCCGGAGAAAATTTTCTATTTCCTATAAATAGTATCTTTTCAAGATTTTAAAAGTGCCTCTTTTATTAGGGCTTTTATTCAGAATTAAGGAAATTTGTATTTACATAACATATCTTTATTCTAGACCAAGTAATATCAATAAACAAGAATAAATAGCAATTAAATGCTATTGCCTGCTAATCGTCATTCTTATGGCATACCAATATCCATTACATTGTACTTATATAAGTAATTTAACTTAAAGTTTATTTAAGGCAAAATTCTTAAGTTCAAGTCTAAATATTATCCGGAGTGCTATCAGATAATATCAAGCTTCTAATTTTCCGTTTAAACTTAGGTATTATTATAACACCTAATTGCGTAAACAAGTGGCTTAGCTTATACTAAGGCATCTTTTCTTATGTTCAAGTCTTAACTGTTATCAGCTGTGCTACCATTTAATAGTAATCTCCTAACTCTTTTATTTTAAGCTTAAGTATTATTATCACAACACTTATTGGCTTAAAGCAGTGGCTTAGCTCTGATACCACCTTTACTGTCACGTCCCCCGACCCCATCCTGGCCGGAATCGGGAGCCGCGAGCAGTCCAGTGGTACCGGTGATTATTTTGAAAAACATTGCAGCGGAAATTTCATCAGGACCGTGAGTTAGGAAAAATATCAGAGTTTAGAAACACCGGATTTTATTTAAATAGATGGAATAAATTCCATGTTTTACAAATGTAGCTTTTAATAAAAACAATATTTCTTAATCTGATTTAATTAATAAAATAAGCCACTTCTTGAAGTCTTTTAGTACCGGATCCAATCCTTACTCCAATCTACTGTAATTACCTGAAACGCGTTTTAAAAAGGTTTTGTCAGCGGGAAATACTGAGTGAATCATTCATTTTACTGAAAATGACACATTTATTTTAATACACAGTGTTAAGATCTTTTACGCATGTTTCTGATATCAACCAACTACCCACAGTATTTGTCACTCGGCCGGATCTGTGACAGTGGTCATATCACCATTGGCTGCCCCAATGAATGACGTAAATCAATTAAATTAGGTTCGCCCACCTAAAATGTCACACCCCAACCGATGGCGGAATCATCGGGGCGCGGCACTGAGCGAAACAGATTGTTCAGGAGTTTCCACAACAACTATTCATAATATTCAGTTATAGATACGTCCCATACCGTATCCCAAATATCTAAATTAATCATTACAGAAAACAACTAAACAAGTAGCACTGTTCCGACAACTCAGATTCTAATTATTACAAACCAAATTTGAATATTGTTTGATGTTTCTAAGACCCCTATTTGTGGACCCCTCTGGCTACAGGTGCCAGTGGCAAGATCTACAGATAACTATAACCCCGGATCAGGTTCGTGGACACTGGTCATGGGTTACGGGCTCCTAGAAGCTTATTATTGCCTCGCTTCCCTAGCAAGCTAACACATTAAACACCTGTCACATACGTTAAAATAAAAGTCAAAACATATAATGTAAAGGTGAGTACACAAGTTTGATATAGCATATAGAGTTCGAATAGTTTACGCATAACCAAGCACGTACACAAGGGGAAACGATGCATGTAAATTATCAACGAGGGACCATCGATACCAACGACTGCGGGTTGACTGTCCGAGACAGTTCGCAATACATGATTACCACCGTAATCCATGCAAGTAATTGTCCTTAGCAACCCCCGTGTGAACGGGTGCTGAGTCCAAACTATAGTACTATGTTGCTAAAGCAGGTAGATAGCACTCCATGTGTAAACATAATAAACAACAATCATTTAGTCAAGTAGCACATGCAAATAGGTTAGCGTTCAAATAGTTTGTGTTGATTGTGATTTTGATAGTTTACGTATGTAACACCCAAAAGTGCTGAAAGCAAAAAGGGATCGAGTATACTCACAGTGGTTTGATGTGGATTGAAGGGAGCACTGAGAATAGGTTAGCCTGAATAGTTCGATAACATAGCGATGAGTAACGCGGAAAAGTAAACAATGGATATTGGATCGAGTAGGCCATTCGATCGGACGGCTGGTTCGATCGAGTGGGCTGTTCGACTGGTTTGAAAGTCCGTTCGAACATTCCCATTCGATCGGCCGGCTGGCTCGATCGGCTGGTTCTTTCAAGTGGATTGTTTCTTCCTTTGATGAGAAGGATGTGTTTGTGTATGATGGCTTGAACTTTTGAAGTTTTTGCAGCATTACCTTTCAAGTTGGCCGATCGAACGGTCTGTTCGATCGGTTGGCCCAACCGATCGGTTAGCAACTTCAGTGGATCAAATTTGTAATGTGTCACTCGATCGGGTGGCATGCTCGATCGGGTGACATTCCAATGTTTCGAAAAGGTTAAGTGTTGAAGTGTAATATCTCATGATTCGATGAGTAATGTTTACAATCGAGTGGCTCGATCGATCGAACATCACTTCGTCAATATTACACTTGTGAGTTTGTGGGCCTAAGTGCTAGTCGATCGGTTAGCCCGGTCGATCGGCTGGTGTTGTTCGTTCGGTTGGGCTGTCAGCCCAACCGTTCGGCCAGCATTCTGACCTGGTTAGCCTATCTCTTAACACTTGGTTATTCCCGTTATTTGGTGTGGTTTTGGAGATAGTTTGATTACGAGTTGAACCATAAAACCTCAGTCTTTACTTGACTCACTGACTCGGGCAGGAATCACCCAAGTCCGGTCAGTGGGTGTTTCAGAACCTAAGTTTAACATTTAACCCGAAATCCGTAAATCTCGTGGTAGAATCCGGATCTTGAACCATGTGTTTGTTTAGAATGATTTATAAGTCGGTTCAAGCTTCGTTTTCACCGGTTTGAGTGTAAAAGAGTTGAAAGATAGATGAAAACCCATCTTCCAATCCTTTTCCACCGTGAAATGTTAAGATCTTTGGTAGATTTTAGGTTATTTATGTGGAAAACGGTTAGATCTAAGCTATTCATGATGGATTGATGCCAAAACTTAGTGTTCTTGAAGAACACCATGATGACATCACCCAAGAACTCCTAGATCTTGGTGATTTCACGGTTGGAATCCAAGTTTTGAAAGATAGAAATGTGTAGAATAGATTAATGAACAAAAACGTACAAGAATTAGAGCAAGATACTTACCGGATTGAGAGAAATCTGAGATTTAGTGAGAAGAAGAGGCTGGTCGGTCAGAGCTTTTCCAAAAGTGGAAAGTTTGACAAAGACAACCCTATTTATAGGCTTCCAAAAGAGGAAAGGGTCTCCTGATCGAGCAGCATTCCTGATCGAGTGGGCTGCTCGATCGAACAGCATGTTCGATCGGCTAGCCTGCTCGATCAGGTTGCCTTGTTCGATCAGAGTCTCCTGTTTTGAGCGTTTCGCGACGATTTTCGATATTTCGATTTCGATGGATGAGGAGTAGAGTAGGATAGAGTTTCTATTCAAATTACTTTTAGTTCCAACTACTATATCTAACATACAAGCATCCTTACAACCTATTTTCAAGTCGGTTTCGATTGAGTTTGATTATCCTTCGAGTTTCGATTTGATTTGATTGATTCACCACACACTTTAACATAAAAGTAAACATGCACAATTAACACGTAAGGCACACACACACGTATAAAAGTACTAAAATCCCCACACTTGAGTTTGATGATTGATTTGATTAGCCTTGATTATTGATTGATTAGCTTTATTGCATTGTTACTTCCTACTATTCACAGTCGGTCATCGATTCGCGGTTAAATGATCGATCGATTAGTTTGATTATACAACACTTACCCAACATAATATGAAAATCAAAATGAAACTAAAATAAAATGATCTTTATTTATCTTTAATTTCAATCGCAGTCAACACTTGACTTTGACTTTGACTTTTGGAAAACACGGGGTGTTACATAAAATGATTTAAACTGTAGTAATGTGCATAATACCCCACATACTGGCTGTAATTTGGTGATTACATCAACTTAATCACTGTAATTACAATTCTGAAAAATAATTTGGAGTATTGTAAAACAGTTGATAAAAAGAGAATGACTCACAAACTGTGAGAAAAGAGTTTATAAAAAGGGAATGACTCACATTATAATCATGCAGATTCATACGGCCAAAGTTTAGTCTACAGATAAGCCTTGATATATTGCAGATTTACACAAGCAGAGCTTAGCCTATTGATTTAGCCTTGTAACCTAGTGCATACGAACTAGGTAGGTAACTTAATACAACAATTACGATAACTCACGAGATCAAATTCTCACAACGAACGACAAAGTGCGATACTTAAACATCCATCGATTTAACGACGAACGACAAAGTACGATACTTAAACATCCATCGAATTAACGACGAACGACAAAGTATAACCCTAATGTGGGCGGCACTTAAACATCCATTGGATATATTGATCGGTCGGAAAATGAATCGTAGTAGCGATCGAGTTAATACACTGTATCGTCGCAGCACCCCCTCTACTAATTAGTGTTTTTGTGACTGTTTCTATTATAACTCATCGCACAAATCGAATTTGATTGTCGAACGAACGCCAGAAATCAAGTCCCGATGCCTGCTATTTATACACGAAAATTGACATACTTACGGACCGTAAGCCTAATCCCTTACGGTCCGTAAGGGACACATTTTCACTATAGGGTGGCCACGTGTGGGTGTAGGCTTGCTGAGTCGATGAAATATTAAAATTAAATTTTGACAACAGACTTTGAAGATAATATCGAATGGGAAATGCCCCCCCCCCCGAGTTTTAGGGGCCCTGACCCTGATTCTGTTTGTTATGAAAATTTTAGAGATTGTGTAGAATTACTTGGGTGTCTCAATTAGAGTTTCCTATTGAGTAAATAAAATAGTAGATATGACTTTTGATAAGAATAGAATAATAAATAATAGAGTAAATTACAAGTTTTGTCCTTTATGTTTACATCAAATTTCAGACGTTGTCCTTTTGGCCAAAAGTTTACAGGCGGTGTCCTTTGTCTTTCAAAATCTTGCACGTTTTGTCCTTTAGGCCAAACTTGGTTAGAAATCTCAGTTAAAAAATGTCATGTGCAATTGCACATGAGGCTAATTTGGTCTTTTTTACTTGTTTACTTAAGAAAACCATTTTAATATATTTAAATTTTAATAAACTAAACAAAAATGAATTATAAACCTCTTAACACACTTTCTTTCTCAGTGACACTCTTTCCTCTCTACTCTCTCACTAGCACCAATACCTGCCACCACCACCCTCACAACAACACTACTACTGCACAACGCCAACACCACCCCTCAGATCTGTACTTGTTGACCGAGATTGGGACGGCGGCCAACAGTTACAGCGGCCGGCGGTGGTGATGGTTTCATGGCGGCCCCTAGGCTGTTATACCGGTGGCGATGGTTCGGGATTCGATATGGCGGCCAAAGATTTTGTTGCTCAGTCGCATCTCAGGCCATGGTAGTTAACAGTTAGGGTTAATTGTTCAAAGATTTAAGGTACGACGGGTTACAATTAGGGATCCACGACGGTTTCACCACCGCTACCCCATCCTCAACTATTGTGTTGCTGTTTGAGTTCAGTAATGGTCGCATCTCAGGCCACGGTGGTCAACAATTTGGATTTGAAATTGTTATTATGTGTAGTGGTGGACTAGAGTTTCTGATATTGGGCTCTTCTTCCCATTTTCTTTGACCACAAACCCGTGGTTGTATGAGCACTAATTATCAATCTATTCAAAAACTCGTTCAAAAAGAAAAAAAGCAATTGTTGGGGCTGGTGTTTGTTGAAGCATGATTAATTGTATTTAGGGCATGTTTGGGGTTCCTTTTTTTGAGAAAAAAAGGACTTTTGATAGGAAAAAGGACTTTTCCAAAGTGTTTGGCTTTCCTTTTGAAGGCCTTTTAAAGGCAAAAGTCCTTTGAAGTTTCCAAAAGTCAGGAAATCCTGACTTTTTTTTCCCAAAAGTCCTTTTCAATAAGTTGAAAATAAGCTAAGCCAAACATGCACTTACTTTGTAAAGGACCTGCATGAGGTCTTTATAATTATTCCATACTTTGAAAAAAGATTGAATCAATAAACAATTATTGAAACATTGGTTTTCTCCTCGTGGCTACCATCCTTCATCGTCTAGAGACATTGCTTCTGCTCATCGCCTTAGAATTGTGCTTAACCCCTAAGACTGAAAGATGAGGGACATATGTGATAAGAAGTTGAATTGAGGGGTTGGTGTGGGATATAAATGGGGAGTTGAAAGGGTTGAGAGGAAAATGACCATTTTACCCTCATGTGCATTGCATATGACATTATTTAACTGAGATTTCTAACCAAGTTTGGCCTAAAGGACAAAACGTGAAAGATTTTGAAAGGTAAAGGACACTGCCTGTAAACTTTTGGCCAAAAGGACAGCGCCTGAAATTTGATGTAAACATAAAGGACAAAACTTGTAATTTACTCTAAATAATAGTTTTGGTTAAATTACAAAAAGAGAATAAAATGGTGAGAAAAAGGAATGGACCTACTGTGTAACTTTAGGGTTCAACTAGAAAGACTCCTGGTATAAATTTTGGGTATAACTTCTGAGCTATTAAAAATATATAATGCACTCATGGTAAGTATAGTACCCCTAAATCAACCTTGTCCCGATGTCCCGAGACAGAATCCTAACGAACTTAGTCGGGCAGAGCCCTGACATGCGTTATGGGACTCAAATCAATCGGAAAGGGTAGCGGTGATCGGGAGTTACAATACTTAAAACGAGTAGGGTTTTATTACTATTATGGGGTAAATAATAGTAATAAAAAAATATAGAGAGAGAAAGTGTATGTGATATCGAAAGCCACAAAAGAAAGAAAAGGTTGTAGGGTGCTATTTATATCAAGTTCCTTTGATTTTGAGGTTTACACGTATCACTTGCAATTAAATGCAAAATGCTTTTTCATCATATTAATTCATATCCTGAAGAGACGTATGTATGCATCTAATTAATTCATGCACTATTATATTAACTTGGAGAACATTCTTTTTGTTGAAGTATACATACTCTATACGTAAACATTAACATATGTAAGTTTAATATTTATTATTTTATATATTATAATTAATTTAACTGCTTCACTTATTTGGCGCTTATAACTTCTGAACTATAACGTTTTATAAGATAATAAATATGTTATCAGAACGAGAATATTTTTTGTCTATATTTTGAACCAAGTTTTATTAAAAACAGAGTAGGTTCAAAACACAATATATTTTTATATTTTTAATTAGTATACGGTCACTAGACCCGTTTAGGTACTTCATATTTCTAGTAGTTAACTTATCCATAATCTACCCGTCTAATAAAATAAGCTATTATATACTTTTATTTTATTTAGAAAAGTCACCCATATAAAGGCCAATTTATATTATGTCAACCAAATAAAATAGTGTTTAGAACTATTTGGGTTGACTAATTATTAAAATAAACTATTTACTAGTTACTAGTGGTTTAATAAATTTAACCATACTTATAATTTACATGATAAAAATAGGAATGTTACAGTCCACCCCCTTGGCAACCAATGAATCGCTTACTTCAGAGGGTGTCCCTCATTCCGACCCAACTATGTACCGCTCGCTTGTAGGGGCGTTGCAATACTTGACCATTACTCGACCCGACATTTCCTATGCCGTCAATCAAGTGAGTCAGTTTTTGAAAGCTCCAACTACCGCCCATTTTTAATGTGTTAAAAGGATTCTTCGCTACATCAAGGGAACGCTGTCGTATGGTTTAACTTTCTCTCGGCCCTCAAATGCTTCGGTTCTTGGATATTCTGATGCCGATTGGGCTCGGTGCATCGACACTCGCCGTTCAACCTATGGTTACTCTATCTTTTTGGGCGGTAATCTCGTTTCCTGGAGCGCCAAGAAACAACCAACAGTTGCTCGCTCCAGTTGTGAGTCAGAATATCGTGCTATGGCCAATACTGCAGCAGAGATTGTTTGGGTCTCTAATCTGTTACGCGAACTGCATACTTTGCCTCCTAATTGTCCCACTCTCCTTTGTAACAACAAAAGTGCCTTGTTCCTCACGCAAAACCCGGTCTCACATAAACGTGCGAAGCATATCGATCTTGATTACCATTTTGTGCGTGAGCTTGTTGCTTCTGAGAAACTTCATGTCACACCCCGAAATATCAGAGCTTGGCGTGACTGGACCGGTATCTTCATTGCAGAGCGGAAGCAAATAGGCTAAGACTTCTAGAAAATGAACGCAACTAAGTACTCGAATTCCCATGGGTTCTCCTATTCCAACCGTGCCATATCTTTGAAAAGTAACCTGAGAAAGAACATGCGAAAAAGTCAACATAAAGTTGAGCGAGTTCATAGTTTGTTTTGAAAAGATTTAAAATAAATCTTTTTGATAACCGGTTTAAAAGTTTTTGAGAAAATATAGTAAAATTATTTTCTTGGCATGATATATGAAAAACTGTGAGTCTAGCCCACAATAGTCTTTGTGCATTGCACGAGAGAGAGTGGGCCGAGCCCAAACGAACCCTTATAAGCAGGATCAGCGCGTCCTCTTACTTAGGTATAATTTGAAAAACGTTACCAAAGTTTGTAAATCCATGTATTTGTGAATTTACTTCAAATGAATCTTAAAAACATTTGAAAATCTGAGTATTAAAACTGGTATGTAAGCGTCTATGAACAGATCATTAATGTTTTGCAAGGACATTAATATGTGTGGCGACATAGGAAGCACTCAACCCTAGCGGATTTCCCCCGGTCCACCCGGTTAGAACAACAAAAGCACTACATGGGCCACACAAGGACCCAAGAGTGGGGCTCGCTACACCCGATAGATCTACCACTTTTGCCCTCGGTCTTATACAAGATTAATGGCACTTAAGAGAGATTACTATTCGCTCACCTGATCTAACAGTTCATTCCCTAGCTTAACCATACCCTAGTTAACGTATAATGTGAGAGTTATTCATGTCCTTGGGCCTCTGCCCATGTCCTTGGGCCTTTGCCCACGCCATTCGTGTTATTAAAACTCATGCATGTTTCGAAAAACACTAATGTTTTTATAAACCGGTATGTTTAGCATAATCTTTTCGTAAACCATTTGAGTTTGTTAAAATCATGTCGCAAAATGGTTTATAAATATGCAATATTCATTTATCGAAACCTTGTGTGATTTTGCAAAACTTGCATGTCTTTCCACCCCCGAAAACATTTTATAAAAATGTAAAACAGTAAAAAGTGGGGGTTATGAACTCACCTTGACGTTCCTGTGCAATGCTAGCTTAGTGTGTTTCCGTGAGGTTGTTCCAAGAACTTGAATTAGCTAGCGTGCAACTATAGTATTCCTAACAAGGAAAATACTTATAAGTTCCTAATTAAACGTAGATAAACTACGTGTCCGAGCTCTACCGAATCGTTAACTAAACGATTCTATAAAGGTGTTATTATCTTGGTTTAAAATAACCAAGCTATGGTTATTTGATCCCATTCATAATCGGGATAAAACTAAGTCTCGAAAACAACTTATTTTTCGAATGATTTAGGATATATATTCATATATAAAAATATAAATATACTTACGAAGTCGTGCTAGTCGTCGTGAAAAGAAGGCGTAGATCGATAATGATACGTATTCGAATTGTCGTATATGATACGGTAACCTACCGTTGTAGTTTTCGTAGGATGGGAATAAATAAATATATATATATATATATATATGTACATATATACATTCGAAAACTTGACGTTGAAACGTATGTAACAAATATATTTATCTTAGAAGAATTCGGATTCTAGACGATTGAAAGAAATATAAATAATTATATTTATATAATATGGTTTCCGAATGCTAAGAGTTTGAAATAAATATGCAAACTACGTTTAGTGCATAAGAGAGCTTAAGGTCGACGTCTGAAATAAGTATAAACCGTTATATTTATTTCATAAAAAAAAATGTACGAAGTCGATGTGTGAAATAATATTCGAATCCATGATGTTTAAAATAGGTATACGCGTTATATTTATCGTACAAAAGGGCGCGGAATATCTATGTTTGAAATAATTATAAACCTTATGTATAAGTTAAACAAGCGTCGGGTTTCGTTAACTTATACCTCGTTTTGGTAAACCGTAGATCGTCGTCAAATAAATATATATTATATTTATTTAAATAAATAAATAAATAAACTCGAACTCCATTAAGTGTCGTTTTTGAAACTATAAATACGTGTCGTGTTTCGGATTTTTATGAAAGTCGGACAGAGTTTCCTCTGTTTTTAGAATAACCCGACAATAAAAGTTATCGTATATTTTCAAAATTCAACGATAATTCAACGCAAAGTAATCACAATATATAGTTTTCGTCAAAGTATCAAAACTAAACTAATAATTAGTCGAACCGGGTCGAGCTCGGTCGCGTAAACTAAATAAAAGTCTAACGAATCTATATATAAAGTTTAACCTATTGTTAAAACTTTACCGGGTCCTGAGTTGACCGCCTTTGACCTGTTGACCCGACAGTTGACTGCCGTTGACTGGGGTTTGACCAGTTGACTTACGTTGATCATCTTTGACTGAACCAAGCATAACCCGAAACACCACCAAATCTGAAGCTAAACCGAGTTCACCTCTTGAACCGAAATGAGACTTGACCCGACACTTGAATGACCTTGAACTGAAATCCAGTATGCTCTGACACCGAACCAAAACACTTACCGGCTGAGCCACGAAATCTAAACCGAAACAGATCATCATCTTCAGCTTAACATCACCGTCATCATCAATCATCTTCAACCCTCGGTAAACAAAACGACATCATCTTCATAAAAAAAAAGAGATTAAAAGAAATAAACAGAGGGGAGAGGTTTACCGAAAGGATCATCGGAAAACTTGGTCCGAAACGCTACAACCGCCGCCTCTCACGGCGGCGCCACCACCTCCACCGTCGTCATCATCATCCTCGATCTTTATTGCCACCACCGCCGCAGGGGCGTCGGCTCTGGTCTTTGAAATCAGAGATCGAGAGAGAGGGAATAGGGGTGTCGGCCATGGGAGGGTGTGGTTGGGTTGTTTTTGGGTGTCGGATAATGGCAACAAGCAGGTGGCCGGAGCTCGATCGGAGCTTTTCCGTTGGTTGGTTCGCAGAAGAGTGGGAACACGAAAAGCAGACATGATGTCTATGTTGTGTTTGAGTAGAGGAGTTAGAAAAATTAGGGTTTCTTCAACTTGTAGGAGAAAGAGAGCAGATTGTGTGCGTGTTTTGGTTTTGTGGTTTTCAAATAAAAGATAAGGTTGTAACTACAAATATATACTAGGGTTTTTGGGTGGTGGGCTTTGGGCTTGGGCCCAAGGCCCAAAAGCCCAATCCCCGTGTTTATGTGACCCGTAATTCCCACGAGACCCGTTATCAAAACCCGAATTCACCGTAACATCATGACTAAAATTTTAGATTTAAAACATGTAAAATAGTGCCGGTAGATGTCGTTTGCGTGCTCGCTCGTCGTTAACGGTAAAATCACAAAAAATTGTGTCGTTCGCCGTTTCAATCCGTTTTTTCGTCTCGATTTAAACTACGAACACTAAAATTTAATTACGAAGCTAAATATATCATAAAATTTCGTTTTTGAAAGTAATACACGCGTCTGATGCTTCCGTTTCATCGTTGATTGCCGGTGCGTTACTGTTTCCGTGTTTTTCGTTCGTGTTTGCGTTTTGTGCCGTTCAAAAGCATGTTATTTTCGCAAAACCACCTTCATACATATAAGTTGTATATTTATAGCTCGTATCTTTCGGCGTTGTCCGCATTTTGTCCGGTGTCAGTTCGTTACCGCGTATCGTTCAGAAATCTTCTCGCAAATCAACGTCCGTGTACTGTAAAGCTGAATAGACGTTCCTAGGCACACCAAAAGGCCTAATTAAGTTAATTTACGTCTTAAACACTATTTATTATCGCCTTAAATGTTTGTTATTCGTGTAATTAAAAGCCGTTAATTACCGGTTGTCACATTCTCCCCCTGTTACAGAAATTTCGTCCTCGAAATTTAGTCTATGTTATCTCCTCAGAGTTATGTCGTTCCAAGGTAAGTCCGAATAATACCAAAGTGAATGATCGCGTAATCGAATCAAGACTTATTCGAGTTATATGAATGTAAAAACATTCCGCAACATTAAGAATCCAACGGTTCAACTCAGTTTGTTCCAAAAAAAATCGAGGTCAAGTGAACGAAGCGTAGTGATACTATCACCAATGTGAGTAAGTTTACGGGGTTCAATAACAGAGGAATGCCGACCAATAGAATTCCAAATGAACGTTCACAATATGCCAATCAATTTTTGAAACAATAGAATTCACTACCAACGGAAAGTTGTGTTGGTTGTTGTATGATTGAAACTCGAATTCAACAAGCTCAAATAAATAGAATCATAAAAATGATTTATCAACTACCGAACCCTTAAACAAATAAAATCACGCGTTGACATTATTGAGTTGCAAGGATACACCGAAATGAAATTCAACCGAACCTGGTGTATCATCGTCTTAATACATAGTTGCATTAAGACTACTAAAATGATGTGTCAAATGAAAAGCATATACAGTTTCGCATGAAACGACTGATCGTAATTAGCACAAGCTACAAGTTTATACCGACGCCACAAGGTGTCGTAGTGAATGAAGCAATTCAGCATAGCGGTGATCGAACAAATATCACCTGTGTTTTGCATGAAACGCTCGATCATGATTAGCCCAAGCTACAAGTTTATACCGACACCACAAGGTGTCGTAGTGATCGAAATAATTCAATAATAGTGGTGACTGAACAAACATCACCTTGTTTTGAAATCAAGTGAGAGATTCAACGAAGTAAATCTGAATGTCTGTTTCAAACAATTCTCATAGGATTTTCAATTGAAAACGAAACAAATAAATAATGTTTTTCGATCGAAAATGAAAGAGCAATAAATATCACAAAATGTTCGATCGATGCTGAAAGAATCGTTAAGAGGTACACCGAAATATGACATAAATTTGTGTACCATTATCCTAACACACGATTGTGTTAAGATTACTTTAATATGATAAATCAACAAAGCGGATTTAATGTCAATAAACAAATAAATAAATAATTAAATCCGTACATGAGTTAAGCAAAGAGATTAGCGCAAGCTTCAAACTTGTGAAAACGCCACCACAAGGTGATCGTGATCAAAGAAAACGATTCAATGAAGTCGAAGACCAAACAAGCATGTTATGGTTCAAAACAAATGAAGCGCTTGTTGGGATTATTTCGAATATGATGGCCTCAATCCATCATATGGAATTTTGAATCGAATATATATTACGAGTAAGTTCAATCAATTGAACTTGGCTGAAATAAAATCAAACAATGAATTCGTATCTCGATAAGAAAAGTTTCGACATGGTTACAACAAAAACCATGTATACCACTCGAAAGAAAATGAGTTTTCCAAGAAATCCGTTGACTCGATACCAAAGAGTCAACATTTTGCAATAATACGGATCGTCTAGAATACAATGCGAAGATTTAGTATAGCGAAATAATATATGAGATGTTGACAAAACAACCATTCGAAGTGAAACCACATGCGTAGCAAACAATGCATGTGTTGCGTAAGAATTTGCCAAGAATGAAGCAATTAAGTGTTCATTATCATGAAATAAAATCTTTGTGATGCAATGGCCATTAGGGGGAGTAGAACTGCAAAAATCTACTCACTAGATGCAAAAGTCGGAATTTCAATAAAAGAAATTTAAGGAACTTACCTGGAATTTCGTGTGATGACCGGTTGTTACATGACATTACCATGGAATGTCGAACATAGCGTAATCGCCATAACGAAGTAGGGGAAATGCGAAGATGTGTGACTTCTTTTGCAGCGCCAACAATTGTGAGTCTCTTTAGACTAAGCATCAATCGTTATGAAATCTTGTTTAAGCGTACCTTAGTGTGATTCGTGTCGCTTGCAGGATCACTTGCCAATTTGCCGCTTTCGATCAGTAGTTCTCCCACTGACGGGGTTAGCATCGTTGTTGTCATGCTCAATCATGTTTTCCAAAGGCCTTGCCTCGAAAGTCGTGTGTGATGTATTTCAATGTCCGCTGACGTATAGTTTAAGTTTCACGTGTATTCGCGCACTAGCGTTTCGTTCCACGTAGATTATCTGCTCGGATAATTAAAATAGCACAGACAATATAGATAATGGCGTATGCCCGAGTTGTTAGTCACGGTTTCTAAGTGAGGACCCTTAATGAGTTTCGCCATTAGTTTTCCAAAGGTCCTAAATGCGTGTTATGAAAACTCTCAAAGTCTTGCTTTATGTGTGTAATTGTTTTGTGTACTCTGTATCGACACAACATTTGTATATGTTTAAAATCAAAACAGTTGACTCATTGTTTTCGGCAACGGTTGGAAACCCATATTCGAGTCTTAGGCGTTCTATATGTGTTCAATTCTTGATATCTAAGTCCCCATAGGATAGTGAGGTTAAAGCCTAGGAATCTCTACAGAAACCTAATTCGCTGAAACCTATAGCTCTGATACCAATCTGTCACACCCCGAAATATCAGAGCTTGGCGTGACTGGACCGGTATCTTCATTGCACAGCGGAAGCAAATAGGCTAAGACTTCTAGAAAATGAACGCAGCTAAGTACTCGAATTCCCATGGGTTCTCCTATTCCAACCGTGCCATATCTTTGAAAAGTAACCTGAGAAAGAACATGCGAAAAAGTCAACATAAAGTTGAGCGAGTTCATAGTTTGTTTTGAAAAGATTTAAAATAAATCTTTTTGATAACCGGTTTAAAAGTTTTTGAGAAAATATAGTAAAATTATTTTCTTGGCATGATATATGAAAAACTGTGAGTCTAGCCCACAATAGTCTTTGTGCATTGCACGAGAGAGAGTGGGCCGAGCCCAAACGAACCCTTATAAGCAGGATCAGCGCGTCCTCTTACTTAGGTATAATTTGAAAAACGTTACCAAAGTTTGTAAATCCATGTATTTGTGAGTTTACTTCAAATGAATCTTAAAAACATTTGAAAATCTGAGTATTAAAACTGGTATGTAAGCGTCTATGAACAGATCATTAATGTTTTGCAAGGACATTAATATGTGTGGCGACATAGGAAGCACTCAACCCTAGCGGATTTCCCCCGGTCCACCCGGTTAGAACAACAAAAGCACTACATGGGCCACACAAGGACCCAAGAGTGGGGCTCGCTACACCCGATAGATCTACCACTTTTGCCCTCGGTCTTATACAAGATTAATGGCACTTAAGAGAGATTACTATTCGCTCACCTGATCTAACAGTTCATTCCCTAGCTTAACCATACCCTAGTTAACGTATAATGTGAGAGTTATTCATGTCCTTGGGCCTCTGCCCATGTCCTTGGGCCTTTGCCCACGCCATTCGTGTTATTAAAACTCATGCATGTTTCGAAAAACACTAATGTTTTTATAAACCGGTATGTTTAGCATAATCTTTTCGTAAACCATTTGAGTTTGTTAAAATCATGTCGCAAAATGGTTTATAAATATGCAATATTCATTTATCGAAACCTTGTGTGATTTTGCAAAACTTGCATGTCTTTCCACCCCCGAAAACATTTTATAAAAATGTAAAACAGTAAAAAGTGGGGGTTATGAACTCACCTTGACGTTCCTGTGCAATGCTAGCTTAGTGTGTTTCCGTGAGGTTGTTCCAAGAACTTGAATTAGCTAGCGTGCAACTATAGTATTCCTAACAAGGAAAATACTTATAAGTTCCTAATTAAACGTAGATAAACTACGTGTCCGAGCTCTACCGAATCGTTAACTAAACGATTCTATAAAGGTGTTATTATCTTGGTTTAAAATAACCAAGCTATGGTTATTTGATCCCATTCATAATCGGGATAAAACTAAGTCTCGAAAACAACTTATTTTTCGAATGATTTAGGATATATATTCATATATAAAAATATAAATATACT
This sequence comes from Helianthus annuus, assembly GCF_002127325.2. Classification (NCBI taxonomy): domain Eukaryota; kingdom Viridiplantae; phylum Streptophyta; class Magnoliopsida; order Asterales; family Asteraceae; genus Helianthus; species Helianthus annuus. The sequence continues at coordinate 168,250,005 of NC_035443.2, forward strand.
TACGAAGTCGTGCTAGTCGTCGTGAAAAGAAGGCGTAGATCGATAATGATACGTATTCGAATTGTCGTATATGATACGGTAACCTACCGTTGTAGTTTTCGTAGGATGGGAATAAATAAATATATATATATATATATGTACATATATACATTCGAAAACTTGACGTTGAAACGTATGTAACAAATATATTTATCTTAGAAGAATTCGGATTCTAGACGATTGAAAGAAATATAAATAATTATATTTATATAATATGGTTTCCGAATGCTAAGAGTTTGAAATAAATATGCAAACTACGTTTAGTGCATAAGAGAGCTTAAGGTCGACGTCTCAAATAAGTATAAACCGTTATATTTATTTCATAAAAAAAATGTACGAAGTCGATGTGTGAAATAATATTCGAATCCATGATGTTTAAAATAGGTATACGCGTTATATTTATCGTACAAAAGGGCGCGGAATATCTATGTTTGAAATAATTATAAACCTTATGTATAAGTTAAACAAGCGTCGGGTTTCGTTAACTTATACCTCGTTTTCGTAAACCGTAGATCGTCGTCAAATAAATATATATTATATTTATTTAAATAAATAAATAAATAAATAAACTCGAACTCCATTAAGTGTCGTTTTTGAAACTATAAATACGTGTCGTGTTTCGGATTTTTATGAAAGTCGGACAGAGTTTCCTCTGTTTTTAGAATAACCCGACAATAAAAGTTATCGTATATTTTCAAAATTCAACGATAATTCAACGCAAAGTAATCACAATATATAGTTTTCGTCAAAGTATCAAAACTAAACTAATAATTAGTCGAATCGGGTCGAGCTCGGTCGCGTAAACTAAATAAAAGTCTAACGAATCTATATATAAAGTTTAACCTATTGTTAAAACTTTACCGGGTCCTGAGTTGACCGCCTTTGACCTGTTGACCCGACAGTTGACTGCCGTTGACTGGGGTTTGACCAGTTGACTTACGTTGATCATCTTTGACTGAACCAAGCATAACCCGAAACACCACCAAATCTGAAGCTAAACCGAGTTCACCTCTTGAACCGAAATGAGACTTGACCCGACACTTGAATGACCTTGAACTGAAATCCAGTATGCTCTGACACCGAACCAAAACACTTACCGGCTGAGCCACGAAATCTAAACCGAAACAGATCATCATCTTCAGCTTAACATCACCGTCATCATCAATCATCTTCAACCCTCGGTAAACAAAACGACATCATCTTCATAAAAAAAAGAGATTAAAAGAAATAAACAGAGGGGAGAGGTTTACCGAAAGGATCATCGGAAAACTTGGTCCGAAACGCTACAACCGCCGCCTCTCACGGCGGCGCCACCACCTCCACCGTCGTCATCATCATCCTCGATCTTCATTGCCACCACCGCCGCAGGGGCGTCGGCTCTGGTCTTTGAAATCAGAGATCGAGAGAGAGGGAATAGGGGTGTCGGCCATGGGAGGGTGTGGTTGGGTTGTTTTTGGGTGTCGGATAATGGCAACAAGCAGGTGGCCGGAGCTCGATCGGAGCTTTTCCGTTGGTTGGTTCGCAGAAGAGAGGGAACACGAAAAGCAGACATGATGTCTATGTTGTGTTTGAGTAGAGGAGTTAGAAAAATTAGGGTTTCTTCAACTTGTAGGAGAAAGAGAGCAGATTGTGTGCGTGTTTTGGTTTTGTGGTTTTCAAATAAAAGATAAGGTTTTAACTACAAATATATACTAGGGTTTTTGGGTGGTGGGCTTTGGGCTTGGGCCCAAGGCCCAAAAGCCCAATCCCCGTGTTTATGTGACCCGTAATTCCCACGAGACCCGTTATCAAAACCCGAATTCACCGTAACATCATGACTAAAATTTTAGATTTAAAACATGTAAAATAGTGCCGGTAGATGTCGTTTGCGTGCTCGCTCGTCGTTAACGGTAAAATCAAAAAAATTGTGTCGTTCGCCGTTTCAATCCGTTTTTTCGTTTCGATTTAAACTACGAACACTAAAATTTAATTACGAAGCTAAATATATCATAAAATTTCGTTTTTGAAAGTAATACACGCGTCTGATGCTTCCGTTTCATCGTTGATTGCCGGTGCGTTACTGTTTCCGTGTTTTTCGTTCGTGTTTGCGTTTTGTGCCGTTCAAAAGCATGTTATTTTCGCAAAACCACCTTCATACATATAAGTTGTATATTTATAGCTCGTATCTTTCGGCGTTGTCCGCATTTTGTCCGGTGTCAGTTCGTTACCGCGTATCGTTCAGAAATCTTCTCGCAAATCAACGTCCGTGTACTGTAAAGCTGAATAGACGTTCCTAGGCACACCAAAAGGCCTAATTAAGTTAATTTACGTCTTAAACACTATTTATTATCGCCTTAAATGTTTGTTATTCGTGTAATTAAAAGCCGTTAATTACCGGTTGTCACACTTCGGACCGCTTTCGTTCCTACCAAGCTTCAAGTTGCGGATATTTTTACCAAGAGCCTCTCCCAACCCCAGTTTGAGTTTTTTCGAGATCGGCTAGGTTGTCGACCGCCACCGTTCCGCTTGCGGGGGGGGGGGGTGTTAACGTGCATTAATTCTTGTCCATTCATTTTCCCTTTATTTATTATTTGTATCCATTCATTTTCTTTGTATTCATTGCATGTGTATTGGTATCTGTGTATATAAAGATGTTATCCTCATATTGTGAGGTATTCCAATTCAATCTATCCACAGGCAGGGAGCAAAATGACGATAAGTTAGAAAAATGAGCGAGGAAATAGCTATTTTTAAACTATTTGGGCAAAACCGTTAAAATGACCAAATCACAGGAAGCAAAATGAAAGTTAACTCTAATGATAATTCATATTTTCACCAGTACCATCCGTTGTTATGTTAAAACAATAATAACAGAAGTCCACATGCTCTTTGTGTTTGGGACTTAGGCATACGAACTTGCAGTGAAAAATCTTCCAGTTGTGAATTTGTGATGGAATTGAAATGTTAAGTACAATTTTGATGTCTCTAGTTGAAAAGTGAATTTTAATTGAGTGTGAAATCCTTGAAAATCATTCCAACATGTAAGGAATTCAAGTAAATTAGATGGAATCTTTGACCGGTTGGCATAGTCGCATTAGCCACCGCGTCTTCATCCATTGTGCCCGACCTAACGGTCACCGTTGTGACCACACCACCCGTTATCACTGCCGCCCTGACCTGCGTCGTCTTGACCCAACCCAACGACGACCCGCATCGTCTTGACCCGATGCAACTGGACCTTAACCTGCATCATTTCGAGCTGAACTGATTCACACTGTCTACAGCCGACCGGCATCGTATCGACCCAACGCCGACCCGTAATAGGGGTGTACATCGGTTTTGATTTTGGGTTTCGGGTCGGGTTATTCGTGTTTTTTGCTAGAAAAAAGTGACCCGATAACCAACCCATTTAAAGTTTAGTTGGCGCTACATCATAGCCAACTTTTTGGCTACTCTAAGAAAACACGTTCATAAGAATGAAGCATTTTGTCATTTCTAGGATCAAGATTCATATGAAGTTACTGAAAAACAATTTAGAGTTCCTACCATTTGGATACATAAAAGATGACCCCCTTTTCTTATGTTTCATGTCATGGTACTTCTTGAGTCCTATAATGCAATCAACGAATTTAGCACAATAACCCATCCCCATCTGCTAAAACAACAAAGAAAAAAAAATATCATAAAAATTAAGAAAAATTTTACAAGGAAAAATGGGTGTAACACATAATTCAATGATTTTCGGAACTTTGTTTCGTAGTAATTACAAGTGTAAATTTTGGTGCTATAAGCAATCATTGGGCAAGGCCCGAGAGCTTAATAACATTTGGGCCTGCTAGTACATTGGTAACCATGTCCACAACTCCACATTATCCATGTAGCCTATCACTCAGTAATTGGGCTGTGCCACACCTCTTGTAGATAAATTTCTCTAAATCAATAAAATGTTTGTTTTTATTTATTATTCTATGTTTTTAAAGTAATTCAACATTAAAATAAGATGCTTGTTACATAATTAAATATTATGTGGCCTTGGTGATGATACCCGCCAAAATTTGTTTAAATTAGAGAGTTGAGGAAATCTGGTGTAAACAGTTAGGTGACATTTGGAAAGCTATACCAAAATCTGGTACATTTCATGTAACATCCCATAATTTATAGGGTTAGATACTTTAATGTTTAAAAGTTTATGATTATTGTAAATAACCTAAAGGAAGTTTATTAAAAATGTGAAGGGGTATAAATGAAAAATAAACCAACATGGAGGGTAGAGAATGTAAAACTTTATAAAAATCAATTAGAAAAATTAAAACCCAGAATGTTCTGGGTTGTGTTGGTCGCGACCAGAGAAGGGAAGAAGGGGGAAAAACCCTAGCTTGATCAATTAACCACAAAATCAGTACAGTTATGGAGGATTCATGCTACAAATCGAATGCTAGTGTCTAAATACTCATTAATCCCAGTGTTTTGAGCATAAGGTAAGATGAAATCTCATATTTTCATGTATGTTGATGAACTAGGGTTTACACCAATTCGTGATTCAGTATGAAATTAAGTTGCATGTGAGTTAGAATCGACAATTAGAAGGTGTATTGTACTTGAAAATGATTTACTAAAGACTTTGGGAAAAACCCACTTGTAATAGTGTGATGATTAGTAAGTATTTGATTAGTTGAGTAATTTTCAAGTGTAATTGTATGATAGATAGAATATTGGTGGATGATATTGCGTAGAATGAATAATTGAGCTAAAATTTGGTTGAATATGTGAAATATGATGTATTCTAGGGGATTTATGCATAAACTATGTGTACATAAGGCTTGAGAAGTTGTACGCACATTAGGTGTTTGATGAAATGCCTCAATGATAATATAAGTAGCCTTGAACAAATTGTGAGTGAATAGTTTTGTATGTTGAAAGTTTATGCATTGTTAATCGTTATATAAGTAGCATTGATACTTGAACGTATGTTTATGAATGTAAGGACTATGATCTAAATAAGAACGAATTCGTGTAGGATCGAAAGAAGAAGGAGCTAGTTCCGGATCACAAACAAAGGCACAAGATCGATGTAAGTTCATTACTTATATGTTTAGTTGTGGGTTTATTGATATTGTTTCTTTTGATATTCAAATAAGTTAGAAATCTCAAATGAGAATGTGAAAGTAAGAATCCGTATCGGTCCATAGTGGTTGGGTCGGTTCGGGTTCGGATGAGAAGGAAATTAATGGAAGTTTTCTCCTTGATCTGTACTAAACGGGTTATTGGAAGCAAACGAGAAATATTTGTGTTTATATGACTAGAATGATTTAGTATGAAATAAGATCAATTGGTAATATATCTTATAAATCCGAGAATATGTATTGTGATAGGATGAAAACGTTATGCGTACTACACTAATATATTTTGTTGAATGATTGTAGGTAAAGCACCCGTATGATTGTCATTGCGTCGCTCGGATACGAACACACCTTGATCACCCGTGATGCGCTTCCGCAACTTTTGTAGTAACCTTATTAGTTAAAGGCTTGTGTTAAAGTTAGTAGTGTTGAAGTTTTCAGTTTTAACTAAATGTTTGTGAATATTTAAGTAGCATAAACTTGATGTTTGAAACGGTAGTTTAAATGTTAAGGTCTTTCTTATGTTTTTCCGAAGATGTCGTTATTTGGGTATTTTGATATATTATAAACAGGGAGATTGTTCAAAATGCGAACGGGTCATGCCCAAATTTTAAATTTTGGTGATTAAATTATGTGTCATTTTTGTAACTTTCAAGCATGAAATTAGAGGGTGTTACAAGTTGGTATCAGAGCCTAGGTTTGAGGGATTCGAACACAATGTAGTGCCCGAACTCAAACTGAAAGCTCACAAGAATGGGTGTGTTCGCTCCGAGACGCAAACAGAGGTAAGAACTTTTAAGAAAGTTTTATAGTAATTAATGTTACAAGTTATAAGTGATAGAATGAGTTTTGAATATAGCAATAGTAATAAATGGTGCATTGGAATATTTAGGGGTTAGTAGAATTGAAACCGTGCACGAAAACGGTTCGGAATGGTCAAAAATATGAAGTTTGGGGTGAATTTCGCTGGGCACTACCGTAGCTTACGGTGGCTACCGTAAGCTACGGTAGGCACTGGGCAAAAACAGGACTGCCGTAAGACAGGAGCGAAGGACCGTAAAGCATAAATCAGCACCGTAAGCTACGGTGACCACCGTAGCTTACGGTGACTATCAAAATTGCTGAATTTTTTTTATGTTGTTTGTTTGATTATGGGGTTGATTTAATTAGTTCCTAAGGCCCCGTAATCCTTTGTTAAGGTCATTTTACACCAAGAAGGTCGAAAGAAGTTGTTTAATAAGAAAGAAAGTACGACTTGATATAAGAATGGTTTAACAACACGACAATATCATCAAAGATGATGACGTTTAAAGTATGAATTACAAATAGAATGAAATATATGATAGAATGAGTATGTATGTGTTAGAGGGATGTACGAAAAAGGAATTTTAATATATAGAATGGATGTTTCATGTAGATGACGGACACAAGTAATGTAGATGATGCTGAAATAGCCCGTCAAGAAGCACTTAATGATAAGATGATGGAAGCGGCAGAAAAAGTAATGAATGCCAACCTTCCCAAGCTAGCTCAAGAAGTTGAGAGCCGAGTTTTAGGGATTGTTGATGAGATGATGGCTAGCAAGATTGAGGAGTTAAAGGAAATGATTGAAGGATCCAGAACTAGAAGTAAGGAACGAAGGTGTACATATAAGGATTTTATGGCGTGTAATCCCTTTTCATATAAAGGGGAGGTGGATCCAATAAAGTGTCAAAGATGGATAGCCAACGTTGAAGCTGTATTTGTGCGTAGTCGATGTGAGAAGGAAGATCAAGTAATGTTTGCTACGGGTCAACTTCAGCAACAAGCCAAGGATTGGTGGGATACTAAATGTAAAGAGATAGGGGAAGAAAGACTCCAAACTTTAACATGGCAAGAGTTCAAAGAATTGTTCCTGAAACATCATTGCCCGCAATCGGCAATTGATAGAATACAAGATGAGTTCTTGCATCTTCGCCAACAGAATGAGTCTATTGATGAAATTACCAATATATTCTACGATAAGTTGAAGTTATGTGATGATTTCGTCAAATCTGAAAGGATGAAGATCAATCGGTACTATGGAATGTTGAAGGCTGAGTATAGGGAGTTCATTACTCCTTCAAAGTGTGAAACTTTGGGTGAGCTCATCAATCTAGCCCGGGATAGAGAGATAGAACTGAAGCGACAAGTGGAAAGAGGAGAGAAACGGTCTGCTGAAAAGCCATCAACTATGAGTCCCTCCAAGAAGCCTAAGCAACACGACACTAGAAGTAAAGGAGGATCGAAAAGTAGTACTCCCCCATGCAAAACTTGTGGAAAGCTTCACACCGGAGAATGTTTAATGGGAAAGAAAGGGTGCTATAACTGTGGGCAGGAAGGACACCCTTATTTTAAGTGCCCTAGTCCTGTAAGGACGTGTTTCAATTGCTTCACCCCGGGTCACGTGAAAGCCGAATGTCCGAAGCTTAAACAACAAGGGCAGAAAGATGAAAAGAAGAATGAAAATCAGAAGGCTCGAGGAAGAATGTTCCAGATTACTACCGAGGAAGCCAAGGTTTCACCGAATGTCGTATCAGGTATTTTCTTAATCAACCAAATACCCGTGAATGTGTTATTCGATTCCGGTGCTAGTAAATCTTTCGTATCAGATGAACTTATGTGTTACCCCTCCTTTAGAAAAGAACGAATGCCCATACCATTAGAAGTAGAAGTAGCGGATAGCAAATAACTGTATGAAGTTTGTAAAGATTGTAAGATCACCATAGAAAGCGAAGAATTCGAAATAGATCTCATTCCTATGACTTTGGGGGAATTTAAAGTAGTAGTAGGGATGGATTGGCTATCCCGCTATCACGCGGAAATTCGATGCGAGGCGAAAGTCATTCATCTACTCTCACCTAGTGGGGCTCGAATAAGTATTCGTGGAGAAAGAAAGCTCGAGACAAAATTGTGCACGATTGTCGAAGCAGTTAAGTACGCAAGAAATGAAGGAAGAGTCTACTTGGCTTATGTTGTGGATACAAGACAGAAGGTACCTGAAATTGGAGAAGTAGAAGTGGTGAATGAGTATGCGGATGTGTTTCCGGACGAATTACCGGGATTACCACCTGAGCGAGAGGTGGAATTCCGAATCGAATTAAATCCGGGCGCCAAGCCAGTGGCTAAAGCTCCCTATAGGTTAGCCCCCGCTGAGATGCGAGAGCTAATGACACAGATACAGGAATTACTCGATAAGGGTTTCGTACGCCCGAGTGTGTCGCCTTGGGGTGCCCCGGTACTCTTTGTGAAAAAGAAAGACGGCACGATGCGCATGTGTATAGATTATCGAGATTTGAACAAGTTGACCGTGAAGAATAAATACCCTTTACCTCGAATAGATGATCTTTTTGACCAACTGCAAGGAGCAAGTTGGTTTTCAAAAATCGATTTGCGTTCTGGGTATCATCAACTCCGGGTACGAGAAGAAGATATTGCAAAAACTGCGTTCAGGACCCGATATGGGCATTACGAGTTTTTAGTAATGCCATTCGGATTAACTAACGCCCTGGCCGCTTTCATGGATCTGATGAATAGAGTATGTCGGTCCATGTTAGATAAGTCTGTTATAGTGTTTATAGATGATATCCTTGTGTACTCTCGTAGTAGAGCCGAACATGCGAATCATTTGCGTGAAGTGTTAGAGATTCTTCGGAAAGAGAAGCTATATGCAAAATTTTCCAAATGTGCCTTCTGGCTTAGAGAGGTGCAATTTCTTGGCCACGTCATTAATAAGGATGGTGTTTTGGTAGACCCAACTAAAGTAGAGGCTGTTGTGAACTGGGTTCCTCCTAAGAACCCGAGTGAAGTGAGGAGTTTTCTGGGTTTGGCTGGGTATTACCGAAGGTTTATACAAGATTTTTCCAAAATATCGTTACCTTTAACCAAACTAACCAAGAAGAATGAAAAATTTGTGTGGGGAATTGAGCAAGAAAAGGCATTCCAGACTTTGAAGAGTAAGCTGTCTGACGCCCCAATTCTAACCCTACCCGAGGGTTCAGAAGACTTGGTAGTTTACACTGATGCTTCACATCAGGGTTTGGGGGTTGTCTTAATGCAACGTGGTAAAGTGATAGCATATGCTTCAAGGCAGCTTAAACCACATGAAAGCAATTACCCAACACACGATCTAGAGTTGGCTGCAGTGGTATTCGCGTTGAAATTGTGGCGACATTATTTGTACGGAACTAAATGTACCATATATTCGGATCACAAAAGTCTCAAGTATTTCTTCGAACAAAAAGAATTGAATATGAGACAACGAAGGTGGTTAGAATTAATTAAGGATTATGATTGTGAAATCCTTTATCATCCGGGGAAAGCCAATGTTGTAGCAGATGCGTTAAGCCGGAAGGAATACCCATCACCCGTACAAGTTAAGTCAATGAAAATGATTGTCACCCCTAAACTTTTGGAGACGATCAAAGAGGCTCAAATAAAATCCTTAAATGGTGATCCAAAGAAGGAAAGAATGAAAGGCCTGATTGGGGAATTAAAGATGAATGCCGATGGCATCATGACCAGGTATGACCGAATCTGGGTACCTTGGTTATCCGAGGTGAAATCATTATTGCTAGAGGAGGCTCACAAATCTCGTTATACGGTACACCCTGGAGCTACAAAAATGTATCAAGATTTAAAGAAAGGGTATTGGTGGCCTGGAATGAAACGTGATATTGTTAAGTACGTGGCTAAGTGCTTGACATGTTCCCAAGTGAAGGCGGAGCACCAAAAACCATATGGTAAATTGCAATCTCTAGAGATACCAGTTTTGAAGTGGGAAGACATAACCATGGATCTTGTTACAAAGCTTCCCAGAACGAAAAGAGGGCACGACGCTATTTGGGTTATAGTCGATCGACTTACAAAGAGCGCTCACTTTTTACCCATACGAGAAACTATTTCATCCGAAAAGTTGGCAGAAATTTACATGAATGAAATAATTGCTCGTCACGGAGTACCCGTGTCTATTGTGTCGGATCGTGACACAAGATTCACGTCTCGATTTTGGCGAAAATTTCACGAAGATGTGGGCACGAACTTGCGATTAAGTACCGCATACCATCCGCAGACGGATGGACAGTCGGAAAGAACTATACAAACGTTGCTAGATATGTTGAGGGCTTGTGTCATAGACCTTGGGGGTAATTGGGACAACCATTTACCATTGGTAGAGTTCGCGTACAACAACAGTTATCAAAGTAGTATAAAAATGGCGCCATATGAAATGTTGTACGGTAGAAAGTGCAGAACTCCTGTATGCTGGGGAGAAATCGGGCAACGGGAACTCGCGCCTAAAGATGTTGTGGCAATAACGAATGAAAAGATTGATCAAGTCCGGGATCGTTTGAAGGCGGCGCAAGACAGGCAAAAATCTTATGCCGATAAAAGAAAGCGCCCTATCGAATTTCAAGAAGGGGATCGAGTGTTTTTAAAAGTCTCACCATGGAAGGGTATAATACGGTTCCGCAAACGGGGAAAATTGGGTCCTCGGTACATCGGACCGTTCAGAATAGTGGCCCGTATTGGTAAAGTGGCATACCGGCTAGAATTACTCCCGACACTAAATGGGATCCATAACACGTTTCACGTGTCTCAACTAAGAAGATGCCTCGCGGACGATACAGCGCATGTATCACTTGATGACATTGAATTGGATTATAAAATGAATTATGTTGAAAAGCTGGTGGCTATCAAGGATTCCAAAATGACGTACCTACGAAATAAGGCCATACGAAAAGTTTTAGTGCAATGGCAGCATCGGAAAGGATCGGATCTAACCTGGGAATCCGAAGATGAAATGCGGAAGCACTACCCGTCTCTTTTTGGTACGTATTAAGGTTTCGGGGACGAAACCTCCTTTAAGGGGGGTAGATTTGTAACATCCCATAATTTATAGGGTTAGATACTTTAATGTTTAAAAGTTTATGATTATTGTAAATAACCTAAAGGAAGTTTATTAAAAATGTGAAGGGGTATAAATGAAAAATAAACCAACATGGAGGGTAGAGAATGTAAAACTTTATAAAAATCAATTAGAAAAATTAAAACCCAGAATGTTCTGGGTTGTGTTGGTCGCGACCAGAGAAGGGAAGAAGGGGGAAAAACCCTAGCTTGATCAATTAACCACAAAATCAGTACAGTTATGGAGGATTCATGCTACAAATCGAATGCTAGTGTCTAAATACTCATTAATCCCAGTGTTTTGAGCATAAGGTAAGATGAAATCTCATATTTTCATGTATGTTGATGAACTAGGGTTTACACCAATTCGTGATTCAGTATGAAATTAAGTTGCATGTGAGTTAGAATCGACAATTAGAAGGTGTATTGTACTTGAAAATGATTTACTAAAGACTTTGGGAAAAACCCACTTGTAATAGTGTGATGATTAGTAAGTATTTGATTAGTTGAGTAATTTTCAAGCGTAATTGTATGATAGATAGAATATTGGTGGATGATATTGCGTAGAATGAATAATTGAGCTAAAATTTGGTTGAATATGTGAAATATGATGTATTCTAGGGGATTTATGCATAAACTATGTGTACATAAGGCTTGAGAAGTTGTACGCACATTAGGTGTTTGATGAAATGCCTCAATGATAATATAAGTAGCCTTGAACAAATTGTGAGTGAATAGTTTTGTATGTTGAAAGTTTATGCATTGTTAATCGTTATATAAGTAGCATTGATACTTGAACGTATGTTTATGAATGTAAGGACTATGATCTAAATAAGAACGAATTCGTGTAGGATCGAAAGAAGAAGGAGCTAGTTCCGGATCACAAACAAAGGCACAAGATCGATGTAAGTTCATTACTTATATGTTTAGTTGTGGGTTTATTGATATTGTTTCTTTTGATATTCAAATAAGTTAGAAATCTCAAATGAGAATGTGAAAGTAAGAATCCGTATCGGTCCATAGTGATTGGGTCGGTTCGGGTTCGGATGAGAAGGAAATTAATGGAAGTTTTCTCCTTGATCTGTACTAAACGGGTTATTGGAAGCAAACGAGAAATAGTTGTGTTTATATGACTAGAATGATTTAGTATGAAATAAGATCAATTGGTAATATATCTTATAAATCCGAGAATATGTATTGTGATAGGATGAAAACGTTATGCGTACTACACTAATATATTTTGTTGAATGATTGTAGGTAAAGCACCCGTATGATTGTCATTGCGTCGCTCGGATACGAACACACCTTGATCACCCGTGATGCGCTTCCGCAACTTTTGTAGTAACCTTATTAGTTAAAGGCTTGTGTTAAAGTTAGTAGTGTTGAAGTTTTCAGTTTTAACTAAATGTTTGTGAATATTTAAGTAGCATAAACTTGATGTTTGAAACGGTAGTTTAAATGTTAAGGTCTTTCTTATGTTTTTCCGAAGATGTCGTTATTTGGGTATTTTGATATATTATAAACAGGGAGATTGTTCAAAATGCGAACGGGTCATGCCCAAATTTTAAATTTTGGTGATTAAATTTTGTGTCATTTTTGTAACTTTCAAGCATGAAATTAGAGGGTGTTACATTTCAGGTGCCCTAATACGAATGTGTAAACTGGAAATATGGATCTATATAAAAAATATTAAATGTTATAGAATGATTATGTATTGGGTTATTGGATTTTAATAATTATAACTTTCACCTATTGACCGACCTTAATCCCAACTTCAAAAAAATTCTCTCTGACAATTCCAACTTGTAAGAATCCCCCCCCATCGATTTTCTAACTGAGTTAGATTTTTGCTGACGTGACAACTTACTTCGCACAAATCTAATTATTGGTTGATATTGTTGCTGATGTGGCACAAACTTAGTAATTAGATTTTAATAATCCTAACTTTCACCACCACCATCACCCACCACCACCATCACCCACCACCACCATCACCATCAGCCGCCACCATTATCAACAACCACCACCATCACCTGACACCACCATCAACAACCACCACCTGGTGATGGTGGTGGCGGTTGATGAGTCAAGAAAAAATCTGTTCCGGTACTAGTATTATTTTGATTGTTTTCGATTGATGTAAAACACATGTTGATTGTTATGCCGAGTGTGTTTGACTGTCTGTCATACCTGTACGACAATGAACTGAACCAATACCGATAGAAAATACACAAAGTGCGGTAATCCCCACTAGTTATTTATGATGGAGTAGCATCACTAATCTTTGCATAAAAATTAACATGATTTAATAAGACGAAACCTTGAAAAGTTGGTATTATTTTCTTTGAGATGAGATTTTACACTTGATCTCTCGTATGTTATCAATTTTTGTTCTCGGACACAATAATATTTCCCTAGACTCCTAGAGGGAACTTTATAGTGTTTAAACATATTAAAACATATGTGAATCTCATAATCAAGAGAGTTAAAAGCATAAACCAGTGGAAATTGGATTCGAACATTTAGCGCTACATCACCTAGGAAAGATTGATTGTAATAAACTTAATTGATAGAAAAATCAAACATTTAGAATAAAATTGATTTTTGGTTTAAAATATAAGACAAACTTATACAAGTTTTTATTGATGGTGTACTTTTCTTATAACCTCTAAAAATCGGTTAAAATACTATAGAAGAATCAAGAGCATTTGTAACATATCATATTGGGTGACTGGGTGTTGTCTTTTGATACTAACAAGAAGAGAAACACACGTTGGTAACTAATCGAATTCAAGACTAGTCACCACATACTATATCCACTATTTTAATTAGTATAATTAAAAAATTTAGACGAAGCAAACAAACACATAAAACTACATATACAACCAATTGAAACTTTAACAAACTCGAGTCATGACATCATATATCACCTTTTGTGTCATACTTTTGTTTTATATGTATTAAAAACTTAGTACCATGTAGTATCATACTCCATAACACATATAAAAAGACGAAACATAAAAAGTAAGACAACAGATCTCAGTTCTATTATATTACGAAAAGAAACAACATTTTAGATAACATAACGTATGACGTACAAAGCATATATATATTTATTTATCCGCGTACAAACACAAATACATAGGGCGGAAAACCAAAAACAACATAACAAACCAAAATCTGATTTCCCATCAATAAAATAGTTGCAAATGCCAAAGGAGTTAAGTTGCCCCGTAATTGGATACGATCTAGAGGTGCATAAACCAAATGAGAGCGTGTGTCGCCACTCACCCGTTTCGGGCTCAAGATCCCATCATATATTAACGAGTTTAACCGAAATCTAGAGCCACCGATCTTCTGCCATCGCGGAGGGTGGTCGAAGGTGATTGGTAGCAAGAGAGGGAGGGAGGGTTTGTTAGTGGTGGTTGTAATGATATAAGATTGTGGTGAATGGTAATCATGTGGTGGGAAGTTCATGAAGCGACTTACAATTTAGGTATTGTAGAAAAAGGACAGCATCTTCCATGGGATATCCGGAGACACCTACACTTTTTTCTTTGCCTTTTTAATCACTTTTTAGTTCTTTTGACACAACATACTAACCACTTATTTTTGTGAGAAAAAAAGGTTTTATTTTTATAAAGTTATAATAAACTTTATTTCCATTATAAGGAACCAACTTTAAAAAAAAGGTTGTATTTTTATAAAGTTACGATAAACTTTATTTCCATTATAAGGAACAAGCTTTAAAAAAAATATATTATTATTTATATACTATTATTTTGCTTGTGTGCATTTACAAGTTGTACATGTTGTTTTAGTGGTTTTTTATGCTAATTTATTTATTTATATACTATTATTTAGCAACAAGTGTGTGCATTTATAGGTTGTACATGTTGCCAAGTGTGTGCATTTATAGGTTGTACATGTTGCCAAGTGTGTGCATTTATAAGTTGTACATGTTGCTTAAACACGGCACAACGTGCGTGTGTTGTTAAACGTTTTTACGTCGTCTATTTTTTCCCGTTTGACAGGTTCATCGTAACGCTCGGGTCATAGATTGACTTAGTTATTTTTTATATGTTTTACGTTTTGGTTTAATTTCTTCGTATTAACACGCTGCAACTTTTGTGTTAGTGGACGCTGGTAGTAGTTTGACATTGGTGTTTGCCCCCGCCGCAACGCGGGGTGCTTAATACTAGTTAGATATAACTAGAATTACGACCCGCCGCATTTGCGGCGGAGATTTTTTAGTTATAACTAAGTCAATTTAGGACGCGCACGTTACGTTGGACCTGTCAAACGGGAAAAAAATAGACGAAGTAAAAACCAAAGACGCACGCTAAGTTGAACACGTTACGTTGCGTCGTGTTAACTCGCAAAATTTAGAACGAAACGTGAAAACGCTAAACCAAAGACGCACGTTGCGATGTGTTAAGTCACAAAATTTAGAACGAAGCATAAAGCGAAAAATTTGCGGAAAATGAAAACTATAAAGGACCAAAGTTGAAAGCAAAAAAAAGTTGTGAGGATGGATTGCAAAAGATAAAAAGTTTTGTGTTAAAAGTAAAAAAACAAATAGTTTTGAGTTAAAAGTAATTTATGAAATACTTTTGGGTGAAAAGTAAAAAAATCAATTTGTTTTGAAAAACCCCCAAAGCCAAGGTTACAACAACCATATGCATAACCATTTTTTCTTTGAAAAACCCCCAAAGCCAAGATTAAAACACATAAGTAAAAAAAAATCAAAATGGTTAAATCGCAAAAGATGGAAACTTTTGAATTAGTGAATTAGAAGTAAAAAATCAAATTAATCAAAGGGGTTAAATTACCAAAGATTAAAACTTTAAACTTAAATTGTCAAAGATTAAAAATTTAGGGTAAAAAGGAAACAAAGATTAAAATTTTTAAATTTAAATTGTCAAAGAATAAAACTTTAGGGTAAATTGTCAATGATTAAAACTTTAGGGTTAAAAAAAACAAAGATTAGAAGTTTAAACTTAAATTGTTAAACATTAAAACTTTAGGGTTAAAAAACAAAATTTCTTTTTTTTTTTTTTTGAAACACTCTCAAAGCAAACATTACAACTCATATATGCATAATTAAGTTGCTTCTTTTATAGTGAGCTTATTTTTCTTTTAATGTAAGAATGACTTAATTTTGGGTTTTATTGGTGAGTATATTTCTTTTTATTCTCTTTGTGATTTAAGCTTGTGTTACCATTTCATAACTTTTTATTGTCATGTGAAGAGACTACTCACTACCGCATACACGTGAATTTTTAGTTTTTCTTTTACATTTAATGTGTGATGATTTCATAAATTTTTACAATTCAACCCCTATTAAAATAATAGCTATATTAAATAATTTGGTACGGAAAATTCGGTTAGCCTGGTATAAATAGGACTTCGATATTGTATT